>NW_017672964.1:20140-77720 GCF_001879085.1 Nicotiana attenuata
AACCAAATCACCTCCGAATGACCTGAAATTTTGCACACACATCCCAAATCACATAACGAAGCTACTGCAACTCTTGGAATTCCATTCTGACCCTCGGATCAAAATCTCAACTATCAACCGGAATTCGCCAAAATACTAACTTCGCCAATTCAATCCCACAAGGCAAGCGTAACCACGACACTTACCTTGCTCCAAAGATCAATTCAAAGCTCAACCATGGCTTTGCCTTTCAAACAAGCCTCCAAACCAACCAAATCTAGAAAATTACCAGTCAAATGATTCAAAATAAAGCTTAGGATCTACCCACAATTGCAAAAGATTCATTTTAGGTTAATATTGAAAAAGTCAACTCCCGAGCTTGTTTGGTCCAAACCCAAAATTCGGACCAAAATTCGATTATCCATTCACCCCCGATCCCGGTTATGTAATTTGTTTCGAAATCCAACCTCAATTTGAGGTCTAAATTCCAATTTCACAAAAATTCCTAATTCTACCCAAACCCCCAATTTCCACCACAAAAATACTAGATTTTAGGTTGAAATCTTATGAAATATAATAGAAAATTGAAAGAAAATTGGTTAGAATAACTTACCTATTGAATTGGGGAAAAGGGCTCTTGGGAAAATCGCATTTTGGGTTCTCTAGGTTTGAAAATTTAAAAGAACGAGATAATTCCCGTCTAACTCAGCTTTTACCCAGCTGCAGATATCGCAATTGCGATATCTTGCTCGCAATTGTGAACATCGCAATTGCGAGAAAGAGGTCGCAATTGCAAACTCCTCTCAGAATCCCTGTCATCGCAATTGCAATAAAATGGTCGCAAATGCGAACCCTGATGCCCTCGCAAATGCAGACCCTTCTTCGCAAATGCGAAGATCCTCAAAACAGTGCTGATTCTCAATTGCAACTCTACCTTCACAAAAGCAGAATTGTTAAGTTCGCAATTGCAAACTTTACCTTGGAAATGCAAGGACCCCCGGCCATGCCCAGGCTCGCAAAAGCGAATGATTCATCACAAATACGAGGCTCGCAAATGCGAGAACTGCAATAGATACCAGAAACTAAATGCATCATCTATGATTCTATGTCCAATTTCACTATGTAGCCTATCCGAAACTCACCCGAGCCCTCAAGGCTCCAAACCAAACGTGCATACAAGTCCAAATACATCATACGAACTTGCTTGCGCGATCAGATCCCCAAAATAACACCTAGAACTATGAATCGGACACCAAATCAAGTGAAATTATCAAGAAAACTTTAGAATTGCTATTTTAACAATCGGACGTCCGAATCACGTCAAACTAATTCCGTTTCTCACCAAATTCGACAGGAAAGTCATAAATATAGTATCGGACCTATATCGGATTTCGAAACCAAAATACGGACCCGGTATCAACAAAGTCAAACATTGGTCAAACTTTGAGATTCATTAAGCCTTCAAACTTCAATTTTTCAACAAAATACGAAAACTCGAGCTAGCGACCTCCGAATTCGATTCTGGGCATACGTCCAAGTCCCAAATCACGATACGGACCCACGGGGACCGTCAAAACATGGATCTGGGTCTGTTTGCTCAAAACATTGACTGAAGTCAACGCAAATGGATTTTTAAGGCAAAATTTCATATTTTATAACATAAAAGCCTTCCGGAAAAACTCCCGAACTGTGCATGCATATTGAGGAAGGCTAATATGAGGTATTTAAGGCTTTGAAACATAGAATTAGGTTCTAAAACTCTACATGACCTATCAGGTCATCACATTCTCCACCTCTAAAATAACCGTTCGTCCTCAAACGGACATAGAGAAGTACCTGGACTGGTGAAGAAGTGTGGATATCTATTCTGCATGTCCACCTTGGACTCCCAAGTAGGTGCCTCGATGGGCTGACCTCTCCACTACACTCAAACTGAAGGATAACTCTTTGACCTCAACCGACGAACCTCCCGGGCTAGAATAGCCATCGGGTCCTCCTCGTAAGTCAAATCCTTGTCCAACAGGACTGAACTAAAATCTAACACATGGGACGGATCACCGTGATACTTCCGAAGCATAGAAACATGGAACACTAGATGGACTGCTGCTAAACTAGGTGGCAATCCGAGCTTATAAGCCACCTCACCCACTCTCTAAAGAATCTGAAAAGGTCCGATATACCTAGGGCTCAACTTTCCCTTCTTTCTGAACCTCATCACACCCTTCATCGGTGAAACTAGAGCAACACCCTCTCTCCGACCATGAATGCAACATCACGAACTCTACGGTCGGCATAACTCTTTTGCCTGGACTGAGCTGTGCGAAGTTGATCCTGAATAATCTTGACCTTATCCAAGGCATCAGGTACCAACTCTGTACCCAACAACCAAGCCTCCCCCGGCTCGAACCATCCAACTGGAGATCAGTATCGCCTCCCGCATAATGCCCATAGAGAGCCCTCTGAATGCTCAACCCGTAGCTATTGTTGTAGGCATACTCTGCAAGTGGCAAGAACTGATCCCACGAACCCCCGAAATCTATAACACAAGCGTGGAGCATATCCTCCAATATCTGAATAGTGTGTTCGGACTGTCCGTGAGTCTGAGGATGAAATGCTGTGCTTAACACAACTCGCGTGCCTAACTCACGTTGTACTACCCTCCAGAAGTGCGAGGTGAACTGCATACCTCGATCAGAAATGATAGACACGGGCACACGTAGAGATGAATGATCTCGCGGATGTAAATCTCAGTCAACCGCTATGAAGAATAGGTAACTGCCACAGGAATGAAATGCGCTGACTTGGTCAGCCTATCCACAATGACCCACACTGCATCGAACTTCTTCTTTGTTCGTGGAAGCCCAACAACAAAGTTCATAGTGATACGCTCCCACTTCCACTCAGGAATCTCTGACTTCTGAAGCAAACCACTCGGTCTCTGATGCTCATACTTTACTTGCTGACAATTTAGACACCGAGCTACTGATGCAACTATGTCATTCTTCCTCCCTGTCCACCAATAATGCTGCCGCAAGTCCTGATACATCTTGGCGGCACCGGGATGAATAGAATACCGAGAACTGTGGGCCTTCTCAAGAATCAACTCACGAAGTCCATCTACATTAGGCACACAAATACGACCCTGCATCCTCAAAACTCTGTCATCTCTAACAGTAACCTGCACCAACGTGCCACACTGTGTCCTTAAGGACAAGAAAATGAGGGTCACATACTGCCACTCCCTGATGCGCTCAAACAAGGAAGACCGAGCAACTATACAAGCTAGAACACGACTAGGCTCTGAAACATCCAACCTCACGAACTGATTGGCCAAAGCCCGAACATATGATGCAAGCAGTCTCTCACCGAATGGAATGTACGCAAGGCTTCCCATACTCACTGCCTTTCTACTCAAGGCATCGGCCACCATATTGACCTTCCCCGAATGATACAAGATGGTGATATCATACTCTTTCAATAGCTCCAACCACCTCGTCTGCCTCAAATTGGGATACTTCTGTTTGAAAAAACACTACAAGCTCTGATGATCTGTGAATACCTCTCACGACATGCCGTAAAGATAGTACCTCCAGATCTTCAGTGCATGAACAATGGGTGCCAGCTCTCAGTCATGAACAAGGTAATTCTTCTCATGAACCTTCAAGTGCCGCGACGCATATGCAATTACCCTACCATCCTGCATCAATACTACACCAAGCCCGATACAAGACGCATCACAATACACCGTATAAGATCCTAAACCTATGGGCAACACTAACATAGGCGTTGTAGTCAAAGCAGTCTTGAGCTTCTGAAAGCTCGCCTCACACTCGTTTAACCATCTAAGCGGGGCACCCTTCTAGGTCAACCTGGTCAATAGGGATGATATAGATGAAAACTCCTCCACCAACCGACAGTAATATCCCGCCAAACCCAAGAAACTTCGAATATCGGTAGCTGAAGTGGGTCTAGGCCAGTTCTGAACTGCCTCAATCTTCTTAGGATACTCCTAAATGCCCTCTGCCGATACGACGTGCCCCAAGAAAGCGACCGAGTCCAACCAAAACTCGCACTTTGAAAACTTAGCATATAACTGGCTGTCTCTCAGTCTGAAGTACAATCTGAAGATGTTGCTCATGCTCCTCTCGGCTACGGGAGTAGATCAAGATATCATCAATAAACACAATCATAAAGGAATCAAAATAGGGTATGAACACTCGATTCATCAAATCAATAAATGTTTCTGGGGTATTTGTCAGCCCAAATGACATCACTAGAAACTCATAATGCCCATATAGAGTCCGAAAAGTTATCTTAGGGACATCGGATGCCCTAATCCTCAATTAGTGGTAGCTAGACCTTAAATCAATCTTTGAAAACACGTTGGCACCCTGAAGTTGATCAAATAAGCCATCAATCCTTGGCAATGGATACTTGTTCTTGATGGTGACTTTGTTCAACTGCCGGTAATCTATGCACATCCTCATCGATCCATCTTTCTTCTTCACAAACAACACAGGCGCACCCCAGGGAGAGACACTAGGTCTAATAAAGCCCTTATCAAGCAAATCTTGCAACTCCTCCTTCAATTCTTTTGACTATGGCGGGGCCATACGGTATGGCGGAATAGAAATGGGCTGAGTGCCCAGAGCCAAATCAATGCAAAATCAATATCTTTGTCTGGTGGCATCCCCGGCAGGTTTGCAGGAAACACCCCTAGAAACTCACGAACAACTAGTACTAAATCTATGAAAGTAACCTCCGCACTAGAATCGCGGACATAAGCCAAATAAGCTAGACACCCCTTCTCGACCATATGCCAAGCCTTCACATAAGAGATAACCCTGCTTGTAGAATGGCCAGAAGTCCCTCTCCACTCTAATCGAGGCAACCTCGGCAAGGTTAAGGTCACCGTCTTGGCGTGGCAATCCAATATAGCATGATAAGGTGACAGCCAATTCATACCCAAGATAACATCAAAATCTACCATATTGAAACGTAGAAGATCTATGCTAGTCTCAAGACTCCCAATGATAACCACACACGATCGATAGACACGATCTACAATAATAGAATCTCCCACAGGTATGGACACATACATAGGAGCACTCAAAGAATCACAAGGCACAACCAGATATGAAGCAAAATAGGATGACACGTAGGAATAAGTAGAGCCCAGATCAAATAGAACTGAAGCATCTCTATGGCAAACCGAAACAATGCCTGTGATAACAGCGTTAGATGACTCAACCTCAGGCCTGGCTGGGAAAGCATAACATCAGGGCTGGGCCCCACCACTCTAAACTACATCTCTAGAAAAGGCCCTAGCTGGCCTCCACCTCTAGTAGCCTGACGTCTACCTCTAATGGCCTGACCTCCACCTCTAGCTTCCTGACCCCTACCTGTAGCTGGCTGAGCTGGCGGTGAAGCACCCGGTGCCGGGACCATGGCACGAGAACCCTGATGTTGTGAGCTGCTCGATGCCCGAGAGCAAAATCTAGCAATGAGCCTCGGATCACCATAGGTATAGCAGGACCTCGCCTATTGTGGCTGCTGCCCTGAAACTGACCATGTTGACCTGAGAAACCACCCTGAAAGCTCTGGAGTAGAAGTGCACTGATAGGAGTTGGTGGTGCACTGTAGGCTAGCTGGTCGAAATGATACATATGAGGGCCACGACCACCTGAAGCACTGCGGGATGCCTGGAGCGTTGAATGAAACAGCCTGGGAAGATGGCCTCTACCAAAAGAACCCCTGCCTCCAGACGAGGCACCACTGAACTCAACGGATGATGAGGCCTCTATCAAACCCCTGCCTTCTCTCCTGTGCAAGAACCATCAAGATTCGTCTGGCGACATTAACAACCGTTTGAAAAGAAATCGCACCCCCGATCTCCTTGGCTATCTGTAGCTTGATAGGATGAGTGAGTCCCTCAATAAACCTCCTCACCCTCTCTCTCTCTCTCTCTCTCTCTCTCCCTCTCTCTTTCTTAGTAGGAAGCATAAGAAGAGCATGATGGGCTAGGTCCACAAAACAGACACATACTGAGTGACTGATATACTGCCCTGCTGGAGACGCTCAAACTATCTGCGGTAGTCCTCCCGCAATGTGATAGGGAGGAACTTCTCTAAGAATAGCTTAGAGAACTGGTCCCAAGTAAGAGCAGGCGACCCAGCTATCTGGTCGATACAAAATCCTCCCACCATCTCTTGGCGGAACCCGTAATCTAAAACACAGCAAAATCCACCACATTCGTCTCAACTATACCCATGTTCCGCAGCACCTCATGGCAGCGGTCAAGATAATCCTGTGGTCCTCAGAAGGTGCACCACGAAAGTGAACTGGGAAGAGCTTTGTGAACTTGTCCAATCTCAATAAGCCCTTAGAAGACATGGAGGATCCATCACGGCCTGTGCCGCAATAACCGACTGAACTACCCCAACTGGTGGGGCTGCTGGAATCTGATACTGGGGAGCCATCTACTACGGAGTGTGAGTAGGGGGAGTTTGTGCTCATCCCCCAGCGTGAGAGACAGCTGGTGCCATAGGAAATGCACCGGCCTAGGCCACACTCTCCATAAGGCCCACCAAACGGACTAGAGCGTCCTGAAGCACTAGGGTGGCGATGAAACCCTACAGGACCTGAGCTGGTCCAACAGGTACAGTTTGAGCTCGAACCTCCTCATTAAAATCCATTTGATGCTCCACTAATCGTGCTGTTGGTCAAGCTCTAGGCTGAGCTCTGCCTCGGCCTCGACTTCTGCCTCTAGTAGGAGCTGCCATTGGGGGCTCCAGCTGCTGTCCAGTTGAAGATGCAGTACGTGTTCTCGCCATATGTCAGAGAACAAGAGTAAAAGAGTTCAATTATCAATGAGAGAATAAAATCGCATGACAGAGAAGAGTAGAAGTGAAATTTGTTCCTAAGCTTCATAGCCCCTATAAGATAAGTACACACGTCTCCGTACAGATCCTCCAGACTCTACTAAGCCTGCTCGTGACTTGTAAGACCTAGGCAACCTAGTGCTCTGATACTAACTTGTCATGACCCAGAATTTCCACCTTCGGGATCGTGATGGAGCCTAACATTTTACTTGCTAGGCAAGCCAACGTTAGAGGATCTTTAAGCCAATTTTAATCAATTTCATAAGTAAAGTCAATTAAGCCAAAATGAAACTAAAACTTAGTGCGGAATGACATAAAAACCAATAATATCTAAGTACACCCCGGATCTGGAGTTACAAGTTCACAAGCTTCTAGAGTTTCTACATACAGAGCTTAAAATAAGTACAACTGTCTCGAATGATAAGAACAGTAAATAGGGAAAAGTGGAAGGGGAATTCAAGGTCTGCGGACGCCAGCAGATCTGCCTCGAGTCTCCAAAAAAGTTCCGAGTTGAAACGCCTCACGGACAGTTGGGACCAGTACCAAAATCTACACAAAAAGTGTAGAGTATAGTTTGAGTACAACTGACCCAATGTACTCCGTAAGTGTCGAGCCTAACCTCGACGAGGTAGTGATGAGGCTATGACAAGACACCCACGTAAATAAACTTATGCAAACAACAATATACGTACAACATAACAACAATAAAGACTAAACATGTACTGTTGGGAGGGGACATGCGAAAGGGGGGGTACTAGATACGATAAGTACAATAGGGAATGATATCAAGAAAATAGTCAATAAGCCCTTAACCGGCAAAATGAATAAACATAATGAACAAAACTACACGGCATCACCCATCGTGTTTTTACTCTCAACCTCATTATGAAACAATAATAACGGCATGGCATCACCCTTCGTGCTTTTACTCTCACTTTCATCATAAATAAATAGATACGACACGGCATCACCGTTCATGCACTAACTCTCAAAATATGGCACGGCATCACCCTTCATGCAGTAACTCTCACAATATGGCACGGGATCACCCTTCGTGCATTAACACTCAAACATGGCACGGTATCACCCTTCATGCATTAACACTCTCCCTTACCATATAACAATGAACATATAACAATAGGGAGATGAAATAAGCAAGTACAAACGTTACATCAACAATGGTTCCATAAAACCAACCTCAACTTCAGAAACAATACTCAATTATCATAGACAATCCATAAAAGCAGAAAGAACGATCAATTTATTAATTAAACTAGCCTAAGCTTGGATATCATGATCAAATAAAGCAATAAATTACAAGAAACAAGTCCCACCAAAATGCTTTAACCCAACAACAACGCATAAGTACTTGTTACCTCACATATATGTTGTACCCAACATCTAAACATGTAACA
The DNA here is from genome assembly GCF_001879085.1 of Nicotiana attenuata. Taxonomy (NCBI): domain Eukaryota; kingdom Viridiplantae; phylum Streptophyta; class Magnoliopsida; order Solanales; family Solanaceae; genus Nicotiana; species Nicotiana attenuata. Next base: position 28,416 of record NW_017672964.1, read on the forward strand.
AATAGGTAAAAAAGTCCTAATCCCTCAAGTCAAGGTTAACCACGACACTTACCTCGCTTATAAGATCAACTCAAAGCTCAACCACGGCTTTGCCTTTCAAACAACCTCCGAACAAGCCAAATCTAGCAAATTACCGACCAAACGATTCAACATAAGCCTTAGAAACTACCCACAATTGCAAAAGATTCAATTTAGGTTATTATTGAAAAAGTCAACAAAAGTCAACTCCCCGCCTCGCTGGTCCAAAATCGAAATTCAGACCAAAATCCGATTACTCATTCACCCCCGAGCCCGTTTATGTAATTAGTTTCGAAATCCGACCTCAATTTGAGGTCTAAATTCTAATTTTACAAAAATTCCTAGTTCTACCCAAACCCCCGATTTTCACCATGAAAATACTAGATTTTAGGTTGAAATATTATGAAATGTAATGAAAAATTGAAAGAAAATAGGTTAAAATCACTTATCAATGAATTGAGGAAGAAGCGCTCTTAGGAAAATCGCCTCTAGGGTTCTCTAAGTTTTAATATTTGAAAGAATGAGATAATTCCCGTCTAACTCAGCTTTTACCCAGCTGCAGATGTCGCAATTGCGATATCTTGTTCACAATTGCGAGAGAGAGGTAGAAATTGCGAACTCCTCTCAGAATCCCAGTGATCGCAATTGCGTTAAAATGGTCGCAAATGCGAACCCTGATGCCCTCGCAAATGCGGACCTTTCTTAGTAAATGCGAAGATCCTCAAAACAGTATTCAGTCGCAATTGCAACTCTGCCTTCGCAAAAGCGGAATTGTCAAGTTCGAAATTGCGAACTTTACCTCGCAAATGCGAGGACCCCCCAGCCATGCCAAGGCTCGCAAATGCGAGATCTGCAATAGACACCAGAAACTAAATGCATCAGCTATGATTCTAAGTCCAATTTCACTCTGTAGCCTATCCGAAACTCACTTGAGCCCTCGGGGCTCCAAACCAAACATGCACACAAGTCCAAAAACATCAAACGAACTTGCTCATATGATCAAATCGCCAAAATAATACCTAGAACTATGAATCGAACACCAAATCAAATGAAATTTTTAAGAAAACTTTAGAATTGTTATTTTAATAATCAGATGTCCGAATCACGTCAAACTAATTTCGTTTCTCACCAAATTCGATAGGTAAGTCATAAATATAGTATCGGACCTATACCAGGTTCCGGAACCAAAATACGGACCCAGTATTAATAAAGTCAAACATTGGTCAAACTTTTAGATTCATTAAGCCTTCAAACTTCAAGTTTTTAACAAAATACAAAAACTCGAGCTAGGGACCTCCGAATTCGATTCCGGGCATACGCCCAAGTCCCAAATCACGATACGGACCCACCGGGACCACCAAAACACGTATCCGGGTCTGTTTGCTCAAAATATGGATCAAAATCAACTCAAATGAATATTTAAGGCAAAATTTCATATTTTATTAATTTTTAACATAAAAGCCTAACGAAAAAATACCTGGAATGTGCACGCAAATCGAGGAATGCTAAAATAAGGTTTTTGAGGTTTTGAAACACAGATTTAGGTTCTAAAACTCTAGATGACCTATCGGGTCATCACAGTATGGTTTGCACATACATTACCCCAAATATATACATTATCCTCCCCAAATTCACGTTTGAGATTTCATCAGAGTGTTGTCCTTGTTATTTTCTGTCAATAATATATTGGACTAGTGCATGTTCAACTAACCAAGCTACTGTCACACTCCTTTTTTACACCAAAAGATATATGTACGGAATGCGGGTTAAAGAATTTTTCCAATTAAAGTGACAAACTTGAGTAAGGATTATTTTATTTACAGAGTCGCCACTTGGAATTAATTTGTTGGATGTTCCAAGTCACCTTTTATTTGAATCCCTAGTTAAAGGAAGGTTTTACTCTATTATTATAGGTCAGCGAAAATAAAGTCCGAGGAAGAAATTCTGTTGATTAGGGAGAAGGTTCCCTGAGTCTCGTGGTTCTAGCATGGTCGCTTATTGACTACAACTTGGCTTGAATTGATTTTGGACAAATTGTGATTATTGATTTCCATGTTTTATCTATCCGTTTTTATTTCTTGATTAATAGAAATATTAAGGAATATTTTGAATAACAAGATGTCCTAACCACATTACGTCAGCGAATGCGTGACCGAGACAAAATTTATTAATTTCGTCATGAAACCGCGATCATGACAAAGGATTATTAGTACGTTATTACTTTTGGAAAAAAATTACTACATTTTTCCTTTGAGAAAATTAAATTTGAAAATTATTAAATGTTACTACCGCACAACGCAAGAGAATCCGCGGTTATGGAAAAAGGATTATAAATAAATTAAAGTTATTAGATATGGTATGAAATTAATGAATTAATTAAATATTAAACATCACGCTACGCAAGCGAGTCCGTGAAGTTAAAGCGCGCCTACTAGTTGCCTAGCGATTAAATTAATTGTTAAGGTACCTAAGTTACATAATTATTAAAAGAAAATATGATAAATTAAAAAATATTTGAACAGCTTGTAACTGGCAACTTGGACCAGCTTTGTTTATTGGATTTAAAATGGCATTGGACCACTTTCTTTGTTATTGGAGCTGCTGGACCAATTTTATTATTTTGGAATTGGGCTGCCTTATTATTAAAAGGCAAATGAGCATGCTAGCTTGCTTATATTAAAAATGGATCAGTTAGGTTATTAGGGAAACGGGCTTAGTAAAAATTATTTAAAGAAAATTAGATCGGCTGGATTGTCTTGTTTATGGGCCTGGCGAATTTGATCTCATTAGGCCCAAAAAACCTGTAATTTTCAGTTTACTAATACAACCCAACAAGATTAGTTATGCAAAAATTTATGTGGCCTACTTACTCAAATCCAACTTTTCTTTTATTAGTTTCAAAACATTCATCCTGATTAAGTATTACTGCACCATCTAATGCTAACTTAAACAAGAACTAAAAGAATGATTAAACTTACACATCTCTAAATAGCCAATTTCAGTAAGAAACTAACACATTAATCATACCAACTCCCCAAACCTCATATTACTTCCAATTCACTAATTACTGCTTTTCTCCATTTAACTTCGCAGATATTTAATGAAACAAAAGTAATAAAGAACTCTAAACGAGGCTATATAGCTATACCAAACACAACAACTAATTTCTTCTATACATAAATAATGCATGAATATAGACCCTACTTTGCGAACTTTAAGTTGTATTTCGTCTAAACAAACTTTAAGTATTTGGGACTTCCCTTTTGAACATTGAACTCACCTACACGAATACTAAATCATGCCAAAAGAAAGGAGCCAAGAATCTAATTTAGCTTAAACATTTGTCATTCAAAAGTAACATCACGACGGCTTAATTACCTAACACAAATAGCAGGGAACTTTATGGCTAAACGTTCAGTGTCTTACAAAGCAAAACAAGAAGCAAACTCAAAACTACAAGAAGAAAGATCTTAACAACATGAAGTTACATATTTCAGATCTACACGTTATTAATAAGCGATTAAACTTTAACACTTGAAGAGCTGAAATAGATCCTTATCTTCAATCATTTACTATAAAATCAGCATTACAAGAGTTTACAGGTTATCAGCAGAAATAAAATACAGCAGTGAAGACGAAGCAGAAACAACAGCCGAAGCAGAAGAAAAATAGCAGTGAAGACAAGCAGAAACAGTAGCAAAAACAAGCCGAAAAATAGTAGAGAAATGAATCCAGAATAAACCTTAGAACTCAACAACTTCTAGTGAAAAAAGAATCGGGAACTAGCTTCAAGAACCTTTGTTTTTTAGTGTTCTCTCTCAGAAAAGCTCACTCCAAAAACTCTTAAGTTTCAGCTTACAATTGAATGTTTCAGCTGTTGGTTTTTCCTCTCCAGCTTTGTGTTTTCTTTTTAGTGTAAAAGATGGTCTCTAAGTGTAGATAGAGTGTGTGTAAGTGAATGAGAGTAGACCCCTTTAAGTAGGAGCAAGCACCTTTGGACATATTTTTTCACCAAAAACCTTTCCAAGGACTGTCCAAATAGGAGAAAGGACAGTCATTTTCACTAAATTCATACACAAAGGAGTAGTTGTACTCTTAGCATGGTTGAAATAGTAGAAAGAAACTACTATGTACCTTTAACTGATTATTCCTCTAATACCGGTCCCTCGCTCTTTTTGATCAATTTAAAATAAAATAGCTAAACAACTAAAAGACTATACTTTACAAACTTGAACAGATAAGAGCCACACAAAGACTAACATGATTTGTAAAATACTTAACTAACTAATCAATGAACCATCATCAAATAGCTAATTAACAAAAAATAAACACCAATTACATCAATTAATTCAACTGATTCACCATGATCAAAACAACAAACTGCCAAGCTATTAGTTGGTATACTAAAAGAGGTGATCAACATGACAAAATTAACACTTGATTACACTACTCGAGCAAACTAACACACGACTAAACAAACGGCAAATTAGAAATTAAAACCAAATAGAGAATGAGGCAACACTTAATTTCTGAAATAAAAATTAAGCCAGATACCAAGCAATAATATATGATATTAACAAAGAAAAATATGGGCAAAGGGATTGGGATTTCAACATGCTCTTGACACTTAAAGACTTCAAACACTCAAAACAAAGGTAAACAAATGAAACAAGTAAACTATGGAGATCGAAACTAAATTAATATGCCACTTTAATTGAAACAAATTAAACATTAAAGGTCAACAAAACAGTCAAACAAGAACACACAAAGTAAGAAAATGAGACTGAGATTTCAAGGTTTACCCAATTCTAAAGGCGTTCGGGGTCAAATTGAGTAGCAAGCAGACGTCCGGGAGAAAGAGCAGTGGTTTTCCGACCTTGGAGCGCTCGCTTCATTCCAACAGACGCTGAAATAAATATTTTAGCATCATGATGGAAAGAAACGAGGGTTTTAGGTCAGATACGGTTGAAAAGAGATCAAGGTTTAGTGGTGGTAAGTGGCGGCAGTGATGGTCGCCGGAGCTTTTTGGTGGTGAAACTAAAGGGGAAGTGTAGATCTCCTAGAGATCTACCTTTATATGAGGCTTATGTGGTGGAGTTGACTGGTTTGTCACTAATTTGGGAAAGAAATGAGGAAAAATTGGGTGGCAAGGGTTTCGGATTTGGCCGGATTTGTAGAGATTGGTGAGAATTTAGAGGATTTGAAAGTTGCCGGCTGCCGGTGGGCGATTTCCGGCGGGCGGTGGGCGACAGAGGGCTAAGAGACGAGAGAGAGCGAACAGAGAGGAAGAAGAAAAGAACCAAAGGGGGAAATGGGGGCATATTTTAGGGTTTTAATGCTTTAATTACCTAGAATGAGGGATAGATAAAGGCCGTTTAATCAAAGGGTGATCAAAGGTTGAGATTGGATCTCTGATTTCATCAAGTGAAATGGCGTAGTTTAAGCAAAAAGTACGTCGTTTTAGCCCCCCTTCCCTGGCAGGACTGGATCTAGACTGGGTCAGTGAGACTTGGGCTACTGATTTCAAATTTTTGTGGCTCAATTCTATGAAACACAAATGTCAGCCCACTTTCTCCTATTCCCTTCTTATTAAATTATAATTATACAACAACACCATTACATAACTAAAATATTTAATCGATAAATCAACTAATTTATTTCACCAATCAAATAATTAATTAACTCCTAAATTCAAAAAGGAAGAATGAAATATATATATATATATATATATATATATATATATATATATATATATATATATATATTCTTTTAAGATAAAAACGCAATTAAAGTGCACAAAAATTGAGAAAAAAATAATTAAAACAACAAGAAACTAATAATTTAGGAGACGTTAAAATAGTGCCAAAATTAGGTATTCATAGTTGCCTCTCTTTGCTCGAGGACATGACGATTTTTCGTGCAAAGAAAAGTGAATGACATGGCTTTTTTGCTCACCTATGACTCTAATGAAAGCATTTTTGAAAAACGTGAACGAACATTGCTTCCGAGGTTGCCTACATATCCTTGGCTATAAAGAAATCAGGTCAGTGTAGTTTTGGAAAAATTTTGGTAGCTCGAACTACCGGACACTGAAGTTAAGACTGTTGTTGTTGTTGTTGTTACTGTCACTTGCTGCTTACATCAAAAGAAAAAAGAAGAGAACTACGTATGCCTGCAAGCTAAAGAGTTACAAAATTCTCGCTATGTATCTTCTGGAGTCAAATTATGATTCATGACTTGCTCGGTTGTGTTGACCTTAAATTGGATCTAGATGCTCTTTGAAAAAAAGATTATGATTCGATCTCAGTTGCTTGCTTTCTTGATCCGAAATTGAAAAGATGAATCTTGAGACGTCGAGTTGCTGACACATTATCGAAACGAACTCCAACTATCTTGTGATCAAAAAACTTCTTTCTTCTGATGAGAATTGGAACTGCAAGCTTTAAATTGTTCCAATCTATGCTCTAGGTGGGGGCCTGGAAAGCCATCAAAGACGAACAAAGTGAATGAAATTTTTCTGCCCCAGTTTGGCACTAGAAAAATTTTGTGAGTTAATTTAGAGAAAGCTATAAACTATCTAATTTGTTGAAAGGAAGACAACGATAATAGTATAAAATAGCTATGTGAGGATATGCAACCAAGGGGGTAGTACCCTGTGTTAAAGAGAGAGAACACGACCTAGGGATGGCGCCCGGTATTACTGAAAGGAAATGTAATTAGGGGTTGGCACCTTTGTATTAAAGGATAGAATGTAATCAGGGGATGGTGCCCTGGATTACCGATAGGAAACGTAAAAAAGAATGTAACCAGGGGTTGGTGCCCTATATCACTAATAGAGAATGTAACCTGTATCATTGAGAAGAAAATGTAACCAGGGGTTGGTGCCCTGTATTACTGATGAACTACTGAATCCCTCTAGGCGAAAAGATTCTACCTGAGTCAAGCTATGTAAAACAAGCCTGAGCAAAGAGTATTTCTACCCGACAGTATGAGTTGGTTCCCCCTATATATGCGAAAAGGTTCTACCCGAGTTAAACTACGAAAATGGGCTGAGAGAAGAGTACTTCTACCCGAAAATATGAGCTAAAACCCCCTAGGCGAAAAGGTTCTACCGGGGTTAAGCTAGGAAAACAACCTGAGGAAGAGTACTTCTACCCATAAATATGAGTTGGATCCCCCTAGGCAAAAAGGTTCTACCCGGGTTAAGCTATGAAAATAGCCTGAGCGAAGAGTACTTCTACCCGGAGATATGAGCTGGATCCCTCTAGGCGTAAAGGTTCTACCCGAGTAAAGCTACGAAAAGAATCTGAGCGAAGAGTACTTCTAAGCGAAATTATGAGCTGGATCCCCCTAGACGAAAAGGTTCTACCCGGGTTAAGCTACAAAAACAACCTGAGCGAAGAGTACTTTTACCCGAAAATATGAGCTAGATCCCCCTAGGCGAAAAGGTTCTACCCGGGTTAAGCTACGAAAATAACCTGAGCGAAGAGTACTTCTACCTAGAAATATAAGCTGGATCCACCTAGGTGGAAAGGGTCTACCTAGGTTAAGCTACGAAAATGAGAGATATGAACAGTAGTGATGCATGCTGAAAATAAAAGAAAATGGAGATTTTGAGGAACTTATCTTTGGTGACATTCGTCTTTTGAGAATTGCTATTTTGCACCGCTTTGTTCCTGCTTCAAACAAAGAAAAATTTATGAGTTTTCAAAGTGTTGACCGATTTGTGGCCTTGATATGCGTAGTTTAAATTCACGGTCACTCCGCTGTGGAAGAATTGATTCTATCTGCGTGGTACCGAGGTGCATGGGTACTCTGTATCGCATTATGGAGACCTTGTCTTCCCAACGTTTCCCCCGACTATTTCATACCCGGATGTCCATGGTACCGCTAACCCTTGTCCCTATGGCAATGCAATTTTTCCTTTAAAATCAAACTTAGTTGTCTTGCACCTAGTACCAGTTTGTGTCTGTAGTACTTATCCACTGTTTTTCATGAAACAAGTCTTATTTAGGCGACTTCTTCAGTTTCTTTGAGACACTTTGTTCGGCTTATCAAAAGAGATCACAAATGGATTCGTGCCTTTGTCAATGTCGTATATGCCCCAACTTGTGCTCGGTACTACGGAAAAATTGTAGCCAGTTTTACAGCCATTCCTTTGCTTCACTTTTGATGCAAGATTACATCGAAAGGGACTCAAAGAAAATTATGGGTAAAAACAGAAGAGTAATTGAAAGCGAAAATTAATCGTGTTTAAACAAAAGGTGTCCCTTTCGGGGAGAGGAATAGGGAGACTTATCTGGGGCTATAAGCCGACTTCAATAAATCATGACATGCATTTAGGAAAAGACGTTTGATCTGTCTGAGCTGTCTAATTCTCAAAATCAATCGCAAATGTTCATTTTTATACTATCTTGGTTGTGCTCATGCCGGAGTATTAAAGACCCACATCCGATTAGTAGCGCCATTTACGGGTTTTCGCTATCTGATCTCTCTCATTTCTCTACTCATTATCGCCTTATGGTGCCCATATGGGTTTTCACCAATAAGACTCTCTTATTTTTCTGCTCACTGTCGCCTTACGGTGCCCATACGGGTTTTCACCGATAAGACTCTTATTTCTTTCTTTTCTTTTCTTTTCTTTTTTTCTGCCGCCCTTGACTAAGATACTACAGGTGGCAGGTTGTCCAATGCCCATGGCATGGTGACTTCAAAAAAATTTAAAGATCGATCAGAAGGTCTTAAACGTAAAAAACGAAAAGATCCTTGAACTGAATTACAACTTTTGGAACCATTTTTACAGAAAGACCGTGAAAAATAAAACAAACTTTTGCCTTAGTTTTAGAGTATTGGGGATATGGATTTTTGGTTGTGATAGGACTGAACCCAGTGTAAGGCTCGCTACGTGTTCTTTCGGAATCAGGTCGAACGTAGTTCACTGACTCAGAAGATTTATTGTTTGATTTCTTTTTCTTTTTTTCTTTTTTTTCTTCCCTTTTTTTTTGTTTCTATTTTTACAAGTACACAGTTTTCAAAAAGAGGAAAAACAAAGAAGATAAATACGACTTAAAAGGGTGACACCTATTTGGGACAGTCAGCAACGATAATCTTCATCATCTCAATATGAGAAAATCATGCGCGAAAGTTCCGCAGTGGGTATATATCAAACATAATATCTTTAGACTACATCTACATTAATAGTCATGTATGGTACCCGTCCTTCTTCATCTACCAAGTGCAAGTCCCCTTTTGGTAACACTTTATTAATGATGTAGGGTCCTTGCCAATTCAGGGTAAACTTTCATTTAGCTTCTACCTGGTGTGGAAGAATGCGTTTCAAGACAAGGTGGCCTACCTCAAAGTTCCTCGGGCGCACTTTCATGTTATAAGTGCATGCCATTCTTTGCTAGTATAACTGGCCAAAACACAATACTGCTAACCGTTTTTCATCAATCAACATTAGTTGTTCTAATCGGGTCTTGACCCACTCAGTGTCTTCAATCTCCGATTCCTCAATGATTCGGAGAGAGGGAATTAAGGCTTTAGCTGGTATTACAACTTCAGTTCCATATACCAGCAGATAAGGAGTTGCACCAACAGATGTGCAAGCAGTCATGCGGTATCCCAAAAGAGCAAAAGGCAACTTTTCATGCCATTGCCTGGACCCTTGGATCATCTTCCTAAGAATCTTCTTGATGTTCTTGTTTGCCGCTTCAATGGCTCCATTGGCTTTTGATTGGTAAGGGGTAGAATGGAGATGCACAATTTTAAATTTCTCGCATACCTCCTTTATCAAATGACTATTTAGATTGGCTACATTATCAGTGATAATGGTCTTTGGGATACCAAATCGACAAATGATATTGGAATGAACAAAGTCTACTACTTCTTTCTTGGTGACTACTATGAAAGTAACTGCCTCCATCCAAGGGAGCATCGAGGCTAAGGTAGCCAAGGCATCGGCTAGCTCGTTATGAAACCTGGGAATGTACCTGAACTAGATAGATTTAAATTTTTTGCTCAAGTATTGCACACATTGTTTGTATGGAATAAGCTTGATGTCTCGAGTCGCACATTTGCCTTGGGCCTTCTGGATAAGCAAGTCAAAATGTCCCATAACCAATAGTTCATGCACATCTAGATCGAGGGCCATTTTTAGACCCATACGTATAGAAGAACCGAAGTCGGGCTATTGCAGGGTAATGTTGTCCAATAGGTGAGATGAGGATTGCCCCGATCCCAACTCCATTGATATTGACAGCCCCATCAAAATACATTTTCCATACATGGTTGTCGTCCAAAACTGCTTCCTCTATTGAGTTGACCTCTTCGTCTGGGAAGTATGTGCTCAATGACTTATAATCATCATCAGCTGGATTCTCTGCCAAATGATCTGCCAAAGCTTGTGCTTTCATTGCATGCGAGTGACATAGACGATGTCGAACTCTGTAAGCAAAATTGCCATTTTGCGAGCCTGATAGTGAGCATTGGCTTTTGGAAGATGTACTTCAAAGAATTCATTTTGGATATGAGGTAAGTAGTGTAGGCCAAAAGATAATGTCTCTGCTTCTGAGCGACCCAAGTTAAGGCACAACATGTCCTTTCTAAAAGGGTATACTTAACTTCATAATTGGTGAACTTCTTGCTCAAATAGTTCCTTTTTGCATGTCGCATCATGTTGCCCCAGAACGCATGCAAAGGAATTATCCATCACCGATAGATATAAAAACAAAGGCCTATCAAGTTCAGGTGGGATCACTATAGGGGTTTTTGATAGATAATCTTTGATCCTATCAAAAGATTTTTGGCAATCGGTCGTCCAATTTACAGTAGCATTCTTTTTTAGCAACTTAAAGATGGGTCGCACATGGTTGTGAGCTGAGCAATGAACCTACTGATGTCGTTCAATCTCCCGAACAAACTCATGACTTCAGTTTTGTTCTTCGGGGGTGGCAGATCTCGCATGGACTTTATCTTAGTTGGATCCAATTCGATGCCTCTCCAGCTGACTTTAAAATCAAGGAGCTTCCTAAAAGGAACCCCAAATGCACACTTGGTTGAATTGAGCTTAAGGTCATACCTTCGCAACGGTTCAAAGAACTTGTTCAAATCACACACATGATTAGCCTATGTCTTTGACTTTCTGATGACATCATCAACATATACCTCAATCTCTTTGTGCATTATGTCATGAAAAATGGTGGCCATGGCCCTCATGTAAGTTGCCCCTGCATTCTTCAAACCGAATGGCATGATCCTGTAACAATAGGTACCCCATGGAGTGGTGAAAGCGGTCTTTTCTGAATCATCCTCATCCATTAAAATCTTGTGGTATCCGGCATAGAAATCCAAAAAAGTTTGTATCTTATGCTTAGTGCAATTATCTACAAGTATGTGGATGTTTGGTAGAGGAAAATTATCCTTTGGACTTGCTTTTTCCAGGTCTCTGTAGTCAACATAGACTCTAGTTTTTCCATCGTTCTTTGGCACAGGCACAACATTTGCCACCCAAGTGGTGTATCGTACGGCTCTGACCACATTGGCGCTCAAATGCTTCATTATTTCCTCTTAAATTTTATCACTCATGTCCGTTTTAAATTTTTGTTGCTTTTGTTGGACTGGTAGAAAATCAGGATACGTGGGAAGCTTATGAACCACTAGATCAGCACTTAAACCCGGCATATCATCATAAGAACAAGCAAATACATATCTGTATTCGGAAAAAAAGTTGAATCAAGGCATCTCTAGTTTTTTGTTCAGTGTGAATGCTTATCTTTGTTTCTCCAACTTCTTTATGATTTTCGATATTAACCGGCTCAGTTTCATTGAGGTTGGGCTTAGGCTTGTTTTCAAATTATTCCAATTCTCTTTTTATTTCGTCGGCAGCCTCATCTTTATCATATTCAACCTCTTGATGCATTATTTTGAAATTAGATAGTTTTTTACGATCTGGGCATGATTTCTGCATGCATGTCATGTTATTAAAGCCGACATTAACAAAACTGAAATGGAAACAAAATGACAGGAATTAGAAAAAAAAAGATAGAGAACTTAATACGGATTTGAACCGCATTTTTATTGAATTTGAAAGGACAGGAGGGTTAACATCAAAACAAAAAAATCATACTGAGATGTTTGAAATACAACCCTGAAAATAACCCAAATACAAAAAAGAAGCTGCAAAAGCAATCTACCAAGACTCCTTCCATGTGGGGAGGGGAGTTGCTTCCCAGTTGTTGAGCATGGTGTTTGGGCTAATTAGTTGCATATTGGCACGACTAGTGCCTTCACCAGCCTGGATCATATTGCCTTCACCAGCCTGGATCATATTCTCTTTAGAAAATATCTGCTGAAGCCATGGCAAATTTCATCAATGTTTTCCTGCGCCGAGGAATTTTTACCCTTTTGGAGTTGTGGCTTAACAAAAGTGTAGAAAATGTGAGGGATAGGTTGCTGCAAGACCCACCCACGCTTTTTGTAGTGCTTGGCTTTGTCTTAGTCTGCTTGTGTTGGCCCGACACCAAAGCCAAAAGTACCCTTGTTACTAAAGGGAGAGATAGGTTCCGAAATTTCTTGCAATGATGCCCCCAGGACTTTTCCTGGCTCATAACCCTATTTCACCATAAGTGCAGCCACCATTACAGATGTGGCGGAAAGACGAGGATATAGAATGGGCTTTCCTTCCTCAATATGGTCCACAGCAACCACTTCGAAAGCCTGATAGACAATGGACTTGCACCTTTCCTTGGCCTCAATACACGGGATTAATGGGCCTTTATAAATGGATGAATCACCTTCTCCATGAAAAATAATTTCTTGCATGTCATGTTCGAACTTGAGCATCTGATGCAAGGTGGATGGCACAACTCGAGCCATATGGATCCATGACCTTCCAAGAAGAAAGTTATAAGAAGTTTCCATGTCCACTACTTGGAGGAAAATTTCAAAATCAACTGGCCCAATTGTCAGTGAGGTTGATCCCCCAATGGTGTCTCTTGCTGAGCCATCAAAAGCCCGGATGACATTGCTATGTCGGATTCTATCTGTATTGATCTTCATGCTTTGCAAGGTGGAGAGAGAGCATAGATCTACGCTCGGGCCTCCATCAACCATGACTCGCTTTATGTAGTGCCCCTCACATTTGATAGTTAGGTGTAAAGTCCTATTGTTCCCGGCTCCTTCTTTGGTGAGTTCATCATCAGTAAAAGTGATTTTGTTCACCTCAAAAATCTGTTGGACATCTTCTCTAACCGATTCAATGTGGTCTTTTCTGGGACATGTGCCTCGTTCAAGATCTTGATTAGTACACAGGCATGTTCTTCTGAATGTATGAGCAGAGATAGCAGAGAGATTTGAGCGAATCTCTTTCTCAAGTGATCAATGATTGATAATCTTGAACTTTCATCATTTTCAAAAACTCTTCTGCCTTTTCTTCAGTGATTGGTTTCTTCATTATCATTTGACCTTCTCTGATTTGCTTGGCCTTCCCCAACTCTTCCGGAGAGTAACACCTCCCTGATCGAGTCAAACCTCCAGTTTCCCGCACTTCTTCTATGATTTCCTTGCCGTTGCAGGTCACCACAGTTTTGTTGTAGTTCCAAGGAATGCTTTTCGTGTTTGTCACACGGGGTTGCACGGCGGGTTTTATTATGATCGTCTCTATTATACCTTTTTGTACCACCTTGATTCTTCCTCATGACGGGATGGCCACCCAGGACATACAACCTTGGGCTTGGAATACTGGAGCGGACTTTCCGCCTCGAGATTTTTCGAACAAATAAAGTTGCCTTCTCTGAGCTCTGGGCGCCTTTCAAAATCAACGGCACATATCGGCTTGTTCTTACTTCTAGTCATGTTCCTTCTTGAATCATTCCTACTGTCATTTCTACTCGATAGACCACCTTGTATTCTTAATCTCGGCCAATAATTCCCACAAAATGAACACCGTTGTGTGCTAGAAATGGGTTGTTTGTAACATTAGGAGGGTCTTTACCATTTGTCACCACAATCAACTTTTCAACGATGAGTCTTTTTATGGCTCTTTTTAGAATCCAACAATTATCAGTGCTATGCATCGGGGCACCTGTATGTATTCACATCTAGTATTTGCTTGAAATCCATGTAAATCGTGATTCATATGGCGGGGAGCGATGGGTCCAATCACGCCCATCTGCTTTAACTTCTGGATCAGACTAGAGTATGATTCAGCCAATGGAGTGAATTTTTATGCCAGCCTCTACTCTAGACCATAATCCTGCCTGGGACAAGCATTGTAGGGTGCCCAAAAAGTTTGCTGCTGAGGTCGGGGGATTCTTGGAGCTAGTGCTCGTACCTGTTGATTGGGAGGCCAAGCATAAGACTAGGCATTAAACACTGTATACTTTGGTGGGCCCATATTGAGGAATTGGCGGGGGATAATAATGTTGAGGGTAGCTGGATTCCCCCTGCTGAACTTGCACATAAGGGTGCGATCCCCCTCTTTGAACTTCCCTGGATCCCGAAGTCATCATTGACCCTTCATCTCTCTTCTTTCTATTTGCCAAACATCCCGACCCATTTTTGATTGCTTGGGTGGTGGCTTTGAGAGCATCTTGACTTACAATTCTGCCAGTCTTGAGGCCATTTTCGACCATCTCTCCTATTTTGGTCGCTTCTGAAAAAGGTCTACCCATCACAGACATCATGTTCTGAAAGAATCAAGCTCTTGAGCCTCTAGAAAAACAGTGATCAACTCGTGTTTATCCATGGGTGGCTTAACTCTAGCCGCTTGCTCCCTCCGCTTGATGGCATACTCCCTAAGGATCTTAGTCGGCTTTTTCTTCATATTGGATAGGGAATTGCAATCTGCCGCAATATCACTGTTGTGCTGAAATTGTTTGACGAAGGCTTGGGCCATGTCGTCCCAAACATCCCAGTGGGAGATATCTTGGTCAATGAACCATTCAGAGGCTACTCCCACCAGACTCTCGCCAAAATAAGTCATCAATAATTCTTCTTTTTCTCCTGCACCCCTTAGCTGGTTGCAGTACCTTTTCAAGTGGACAATAGGGTCGCCGTGTCCATCATATTTCTCAAATTTTAGGGTCTTGAACCCTGGTGGCAAATGGATGTGAGGGAACATACATAGATCACTGAATGAAACACTTTTGTGACTACCTAGTCCTTGTATGTTCTTAATGTTCTGCTCGAGACTTTTAATTTTCCTAGCCATCTCATCTGGCTCACTTGTCGTGGTAGCCTTTTCAGTTTCCACTGGTGACTCATACTAAGGAGTCTGATTGTATGGCCGAAACCCTGAAAGCCATATTTGGGAAGTAATATTGGCCATCATAAGCATGAGATGCTGGCTCATTGTTTGGACTCGTCATAGGAGGTTGTGGCGAGATTGTATATGCTGGCGGCCCAGACACCAGGGGTGTGCATTCGAATCGGTTTATCGATAAATCGAATCGATTATTTGTTATCGGTTTATCGATATCGGTTTATCGATTTATCGATTTCGATTTCGATTTCAAAATTTTCCTTATCGAGTTATCGACGATTTCGATTTTGTCCTCTTCGGTTTATCGATAAACCGATAAGAAATACAAAAAAAAAAATTAAATTTTTTTTAAATTTTTTTTTTAATTTTTTTTTTTACCCTTATTCTATAATACCCTTTCCTTTACCCTAAGTCCCCAACCCTATTATTTCATCTACCACATTTAAGGAATGATCATACTTAAAGCTCAAGGGTATGAAGTTCAAATTAATGGAAAATAGAATTAGCCGTGATGATGTATTTTTTTTATACCGTTGGAGTGTTGGTGGCATACATTTGATCCCTTACTTTAGTTTCGTTGCATGTGCTTGTTGATACAATTTTTATGTTATAAACGGTGTTCGTCTTATTTTAGCTTCTTTTGGTCCATATTAGTTAGGCGTGTTTATAGAGATATACTTTCCGTGGAATCCCGCAAATTTTCTTATTGGTGTAATTGATAACCGAATCGATAAGCCCCAAAAATCGATAAATCGAAATCGAAAAAATCGAAACCTTATTGAAACGATAACGATAAGCATATGTAAAAATCGATAATCAATAAGTAATTATCGATAAGGGTCAAAATCGAATCGATAAATCGAATGCACACCCCTACTAGACATGACGATGGGGGGTGTTCCTAACCGGTGCGGTTGGAGGTCGCACATTAGAGGTACCAGGGGCAGGAGAGAAGCTGTAATTTGGCACATACCCGGGTGGTAGAATGTGATCGCTCATTGCATGGAGCAGTGGTTGAGTAGCCATGGGTACGGTGGAAGTTCCCTCTGATGGACCCTGAGGCGGAGGCTGACCGGAGACCCAAGCCTGATACACATCAGACAATTGTAGTTTCAATTTTCTTACTTCCTTAGACTCTTGCTCAACTAACCGACCTTGGGGGTCGTTACTGACCAACTCGATTTCATCATTGTTAGCCATTACTACCTTTCCCTTGGTCAGGTGAAGTAATGATGTGTTGTCAGTTTCACAACAATCCAACCAGCTTAAGCTTACTATATAAGAGGCAACAAACGTGTTAGTGTTAAGTATTTTACAGATATGAACTACACGTAATATGCGATGCTCCTAATACTGTCACAACCTCTAACATCCTTTTGGAATGCTTCATGTTTTATTCCGGCTTATAAGGTTGCCGCTTATCGATGCTCTTATTTTTTCCACTATCTTTTTTTCTTTTCACTTTTCTTTACACCTTTACCTTATTTTGATCCCTCATTTTAGATTCGTTGAAGAGTATTTTGATCAAACCTTTTGGGGTTGCTTACGTATCATGTCGTCGCATGAATCAGATCATTACGTAGTTCAGGGACATGACTAATTTTTTATTATTATTATTTATATTTACAAAATAAAATCTTTTTGGTTTATTTTCGAATTTTTCTAAAAAAAATCTTTTTTATTGATTTCCAATTTTATTTATACAAGACTCAAAAATAAAAATTACATAAAGATAAACATTTAAACAAGACCAAACTCGACTCAAACAGACTTTTTAAGATAAAAGGCAAAACAACAAGACTCAAAACACCAAAAGGCTCTTACAAACTCAGAGACAATAATGGAACAATCAAAGTGGACTACCAGCTAAAAGAAGATTCAAATCTCTATGGGAGAATCCACCGGCATCACTATAGTCATGGCACTTATTCCTGCGGCTGACCCCCAACATTGCGGTATATCCTCTCTAAGTCTGCAGATATGTGACAGGCGACGTTCAATGATACTTTTGCAAACCGCTCAGGCGTCATCCTTTGGAAACTCCTACAAGATCGGGAAGTATATGTGGCTATCTCGAGGATCTTTCCCTTAGTGTGCTCTTGAGGCAAATGTAACTCTTGATTTCGCAGACCACGAGTTTCGGCTAGGTCTAACGCATCATGTTCGCGCTCCAAGGCCATATCTCTCTGGCACCGAACTTCTAGTGAATCCTCCTCTAATCGATCGATCACCTTTTGGTAGTAATATCTTTTTATTTCAAACTTGGCTATCTGGCGCTCCTTACTTGACTCAGCTCCCTCTATTCGATCCCTTAAACCTTGGATTACTGGAGCAAAACTTCTACACTCATGATCGCGGACCACCTTGAACTAAGCTTCTCTTTCTTCTTGTTGTTGAGCGGTAGTGATCATTTTTTTGTCTAATTTGAGCTTTGAGTGCTCTCCTCTCATGTGCCCACATAGCCTTTTCCCGCTCGAAATAAGCATGTTGTATGTCCATGGCTGTCTCCGGAATGCTTTTATCTTCTTGTAAAATGTCAATACGGGATTGGTACTCTTGTGCCACTTCCATTCCGGTTTCTCTAACTCTAGCCTCAATCTTCTCCTCCCAATCAAATACATTCCGTATGGATATTTCCGGCCTTTGCTCCGGGATAGCCTAATTATGAAACCACCCAAGGTACGCGAAGCTTACCTCCCCACGTTCACGATCAGCTACCATCTCATCTAAGTCGGAAAATCGACTATCGAACCAACTCTTTTTGTGCATATGACTCTCTTGGAAGTTCCTCTCCCTTGAATTCCCACACAAACGGATGCATATCCTCAACCAGGGGCCTCTTTTGCTCTCTCCCTAACTGGCGCATTGACACGTAGGGGCGTGTAGGGCTGAAAACCTCTAATGCTCGTGAGTATAAAGAACGGGCGATACGTCGACATATGCATGACCCTAGTAGAAGGGAACCAATAATAGTTCCAAGTGATTCTATCAACAGTCAACGAACCAAGTAATGTCCGCCAGGCCTTCACCCCCTTTGGAAGATTACAACTCGCAGCCCTGTCTGGGTGACATCCAATGTAATTCAGCCAATGATCACTGAAACATACTACTATTTGATGATGATAAAGGTGCTATATAAACCACATCTACATTAGAATGTTGCATCGCTCGAAGTAATTTTCACCTTCTTGGCAGCGTGTCAAAGCTCGAAAAATATCTGCCAGAATCATGGGAAGAATGGTATGATCCTCGCTGCTTTGGAAAAACAAGACTACCGCAGCCAATCGTATTCTGATGTGCCCACCACGCTCTGGAAAGATCATGATCCCCATAAATAACATCATAAACGCAAAGATTCTCGACTTTCTCCAAGCGTCGTACCTTAATTGGTTGACGGATTTTGTGCCCAAGAAGTTCTCAAACCCTTTCTATCCCCGAATCTGTCATAGAAAAATTTCAATAGAACCCACCGTTCGATCAAGCAATCCATTGGAATTCGACAAAGGCATAATTTCTTCAAATAGTTGTTCACACCAACTTTTCTCGGAGCCGCAGGCTTTTTCCCACGAAGGTCTCTCCCCAATCTGGTAAATCCACCTAATTCTTCCAATGTAGGCATCATTTCACAATCTTTGAACTTGAAGACATTGTTCATAGGGTCCCAAAAACCCACTAGGACCTCGATTAAATCTTTGTTAGGCTTAATTCTCATGATGTTTGTGAGGAGCTTGAGGTGATTAAATACTTGATAATGTTTCCATGCAGCGAAATTAGCTCACCAATTACAGAGACTACTCGGAACTTTATCTCTGATCAAGAACATAGGAGGTGTCTCGTCCCTTACCCTTTTCTGACTGCTTTTTTATGGAGAATTCATGGTGAACCTAAGAATAAGATAGAAAGGGGTCAGGACTTACCTAAACTATATGCAACTTTTGATTTTTTTTTACATGCCAATTTAGGACTCGATTTTTTTATTATTACTTTTTGAAATTACTAGACACAACAGGTGAAATGATAAAAGTAGGAAAATGGCTATTATTACAAAAACAACCCTTTGATACTTTCACGAAAGGCTTAAAGGACGTCTTGGAAAAAATGGCCAAACATAGAGACAAAATAATAAAAAGTAGAAAAAATAAATAAAATGGCTATTTTTATGAAAACGGCCCTTCGGTACTCCCGAGAGAGGTTTAAAGGTTGTCTGGACTAATATGATCATACAACACTAGATAAAATGGCCATTTTTATGAAAATAGCCCTTCGGTAGTTCCATAGAAGGTTTAAAGGCTGTCTTTAGCTAATATGGCCGGACATACGGGCAAAATGATAAAAAAAATAGACAAAGTAACTATTTTTATGAAAAAACGTCCTTCAGCACTTCTGAGCAAGATTTTAAGGTTGTCTTGGTAAAACGGCCAGATAGAAAGGCAACACAGTAAAAAGCAGACAACAACAGACGAAATTGTCATTTTTAAAATAAATAGCCTTCCAGCACTTCCGTGGATGGTTTAAGGCTGTCTCGGCGAAAATGGTCGGATATAAGGGCAAAACAGTAAAAGGTGACCAAAAATAGGAATATTTCTTTTTTCAAAAATTTTATGCACATGCATAATTTTTATGATGCTTTTTTTTTAAATATGGACCGAACCCGATGGAGTTGCCTACGTACCTCACCGGGTAGTGAGATCAGACCCGCGTAGTTCGATAAAATCACCATATTTTATCTTTTTGAATTTTATGAAAATTAATCTTTAATACCATACATACGAGACCACATTGTTGTTTTTTAAAAAGAAGCACAACATTCGTACAAAAATCGGGAGCACGTTCTTTATTTCTTTCTGCTCATTCAACTGATCTACCCTAAAGTCGGTCAACATGCAAGCCTTCCAAATAATATAACAGTTAGCACATAACATGAACATAATGGTCTCAACAAGGTACTTGTCCTAAAACAGAACCCCGCCCATGTGTCGAGCCCTGCTAAGTCAAATGCACATGATGCAAATAAAGCGAACCTACTATGCATACCCGGCATGAGGTTTGTTCTTCCAGGTTTAAATCCTGATGGAGAAGGTATCTAGATTGGCTTACTCGAGCAGACAACTCGGGCCGAGGAGGGTCAGCGTACCGGTAGCATTACTTTCCAGCTTAGTTGGTGGTGCTCCCCGCCTAAAATACGTGTGACTAAAATTCTTCACCGGGTGGCAAACACCTCGGCTATCTCAAAGAAAGCGGGCTTTGTCAAGAAAATGCCCAATTTTAATTTCAAGAAGACTTAGAGGGGGTGTGTGAGAAGACAGTTTATAATGTACAGTTCAACAATATCAAAGCGGTAAAAAGCAAACAAGTAGCACATTAGGCCTAAATAAATTACAGTATAATACAAAATTAATAAAGCCAAATAAAAGTCAATATGTACAAGCTCGACTTTATATTAGGTCCCTAGCAGAGTCGCCAGAGCTGTCACACCCTCTTTTTACCAAAAAAGATATATGTATGGATTGTGGGTTAAAGAGTTTTTCCAATTAAAGTGACAAACATGAGTAGGGATTATTTTATTTACAGAGTCGCACTTTTGAACTGATTTTTTGGATATTCCAAGTCACCTTTTATTTGAATCACTATTCAAAGGAAGGTTTGACTCTATTATTATTGGTCTGCCAAAATAAAGTCCGAGTAAGAAATTCTGTTAACCGGGGGAAGGTGTAAGGCATTCCCCGAGTCCTATGGTTCTAACACAGTCGCTTATTAACTACAACTTGGCTTGAATTAATTTTGGACAAACTGTGATTATTGATTTTCATGCTTCATCTATCCGCTTTTATATCTTGATTATTAGAAATATTAAAGAATATTTTAAATAATAAGATGTCATAACCACACTACGCAAGCGAATGCGTGATCAAGACAAAATGTAGTAATTTTTTTATAACAGCGCTACGCAAGCGATTCCACAGTCACGACAAAGGATTATTAGCACGTTATTACTTTTGAAAAAAATTATTACATTTGTGCTTTGAGAAAATTAATTTCTAAAATTATTAAATGTTACTACCGTGCTACGTAAGCGAATTCGCGGTTATGGCAAAAGGATTAGAAACAAATTAAAGCTATTGGATTTGGTATGAAATTAATGAATTAATTGAATGATAAACATCACGCTACGCAAGCGAGTCCATGAAGTTAAAGCCCGCTACTAGTTGTGTAGCGTTTAAATTAATTATTAAGGTAGCTAAGTTACATAATTATTAAATGAAAATATGATAAACTAAAAAATATTTGAACAACTTGTAATTGAAAAGTTGGACCAGCCTTGTTTATTGGATATAAAATGGCATTGGACCACTTTCTTTGTTATTGGGATTGCTTGACCAATTTTATTAGTTTGACATTGGGTTGCCTTATTATTGGGCAAAAAACATAAATAGACAAAATTTAAGAAAAAATTTCACAAACATAGCAGCACTAGGTATTTTAAATAAAAGCAACTAAATAATTATATTTCTAGCAGAAATTTTTATTACCTTACCTACAATCACGCATGTAACGTGTTTATTTCCTTAAATATAAAATCGAAGGGTTTCAGTTTCCCATCTAATAATGAAATTGTTATTAATTATGATTTATTGGTACTTTTGCTATATTTTAATTATGGTAACGTTTTATTTGGTGGTATAAATGTGAATGCTTGTATAATAGTGCATGCTTTAATGAATAAGTGATCTTTATAATATTTACCTATTATACATATTATATAATTTTATAATATATTAATATTTATTATTTAATAAGTATATTATGAAGTATAAATTAAATATTATTAGTATAAAACAACAACAACAACATGCCCAGTAAAATCTCACTAGTGGGGTCTGGGGAGCGTAGAGTGTACGCAGACCTTACCCCTACCCCGAGAAGGGTAGAGAGGCTGTTTCCCAGAATTTAGCACTTTACCTTCAATTTATTTATTTGGATATACATAGTATATAATTCTTTTTCTCAATATGATAAATATATACGACGTATATTCGGAATCTTGAATTTTATAATATAAAATATACCACATATTGATTGTATAATTATTATATATTTAGAGCACACTGTAGTTGTTTAAATATTATGTAATATTACTATTATATATAAAGTATAAAAATAACTCATGAATGTTTCACGTTTCAAGTGTCACGACCCAAAATCCACTAAGGGTCGTGATGGCGCCGGACACCGCTGTCAGGCAAGCCAACCAAATACTTAATTAAACTCCAATTTTAACAATTTTGAAAACCAAGATTTTCCTTTAATTTTCATAAGTAAAAAGACAACTGTTTCAATTAAAATTAAATACTAGCAATCAATACAAAGTATTTAAAATCATCCCAAAACCCGATGTCACAAGTGCATGAGCATCTACTGATAAGGAAATAAAATACAATACAACATCCGTCCGGAATACAGTGGACAGAAAGAAAATACAATTTGCTGGAAGGGACTTTACTAGCTGCGGGCCGCCTCGAATAATGCAACTCACCTAGTCCCCGAACCATCCGTGCTGCTATGCCTAGTGGGCTACTAGAGATAAATATACCTGTGAAACAAAAATGCACAGAAGTGTAGTATGAGTACGTAAATAACATGTACTCAATGAGTATCCCGTCTAATCTCGAAGAAGTAGAGACGAGATGGTCAACTTCGACACTTACTAGAGGTCATTTGACAATATACTAAAAATGTGAGGAAATCATGGATTTATATAGCAGTCCTGATTCACGAAGCAAAAAAACAGGTAAACACTTTCAATAAATAATCAAGGATTTTCAAGGTTTACTCTTTATTATCTTATCAATTTATATCAAGCCATGAAAAGCAATATCAACATTTTAAATTCTCGGGAAACAATATACATATCATGCGCAAATCATGCCGAGGTCGATGGCCCGCTCCAGCAGAAATGTAAACTGTGCACTGCCGAGGGTCAAACGGCACGAACCATAGATGCATCTATTTAATCTGCCGAGGCGTTCGGCCCGTTCCATAAATAAACACATACCCTGCTTGCGAATTGTGCATGCGACGCAGGTACACATAGAGATACATGCTCAATCAGTCAATTAAGAACTTATCGGAATATTTACCCAAATAAAACAATTTCTCTTTTTAACAATTCGGGAAAAATGATGTTTAATCTCCTTTTAAATTCATTTACTAATCTAAGGTGATTCAAGCAATTCAAGCTATCAACGGGTTCATTAATAATCCAAGTATAACATGCTTTTGGGCCCTAACTACCCGGACAATAGCATAATAGTAGCTACGCACGGACTCTCGTCACCTCGTGCGTACGTAGCCCCCACAAATAGGAGCACGTAATTAATTATTTCACCTATGGGGACAATTCCCTCTTACAAGGTTAGAAAGGAGACTCACCTCGCTCCGAAGACTCATAATCCGCATTTTACATTCTTCCGAAGGCTTGAACCGACGCACATTGCACCGAAACTAGCCAATTAACGACAAACTAATGAGAACATACTCAAATACTCGTTAACAATTCAAATTATACAAATTCCCAACTCCGCTTAGTAAAATGACCAAAATGCCCCCGGGCCCACGTGCCCGGAATCCAAAATTTCTCGAAGATAAAGGTTACCCATGACCTTAGGAACTCAAATATATGATTTTCTCTTAATTCCATACTCAAAATCGTGATCAAAATCCAAGATTATAATTTTCTAGGTTTTCCACCAAAACCCTCAATTTTACACTAATTCTCATGCTTAAATCCATGCATCATTGATGTACTTAACTCAAAAGTGATAAGGATAACTTACCTTAACATTGACGACAAAAATCCCCTCTTGAAGCTCCCCAAGAATCGCCCAAGCCATGAAGAAATGGGAGAAATGAACCCAATCCCACGATTTAAAACAAGCTTCTGCCTCCAGTCATTTCCGCTTCTGTGGAAGCCATACCGCATCAGCGGTTCCGCTTATGCGGTCAAAAGGCCGCTTCTGCGGCTCCTTCCCAAGACGCCCTTTCTCGCTTCTACGATGCTCCTTCCGCAGATGCGGTCCTCAAGCCTTGGACCAAAAACCGCTTCTACGGCTCCTCGTTCGCTTCTGCGGTGCCGCTTCTGCGGTCAACCAACCGCAGAAGCGAAAATACCAGCAACCAGATGCCTTCAGCTCTCTTCCAAATTCCAATTTCGATCTGTTAACCACCCGGAATCCATCCGAGGCCCCCGGGACCCCAACCAATCACACCAACCAGTCCCAAAACACATTATGAACTTGCTCGAGGCCTCAAATCACATCAAACAACACGAAAATCACGGATTACACCCCAATTCAATCTTTATGAACTTTGAACTTTCCAACTTCTATTTCCGATATTTAAACCTATCAAATCACGTCCGATTGACCTCAAATTTTGCTCACAAATCCTATTTGACATTACGGACCTACTCCAACTTTCGAAATTAGATTCCGACCCCGATATCAAAAAGTGAACCTCCGGTCAAACTTCTTAAAAACCTTCAAATTTCTATCCTTAGCCAAATGGCCCCAAAATGTCCTACGTACCTCCAAATTCACTTCCGATCGCGCCCCCAACTCCAGAATCACCATACGAAACTATTCACAGTCTCGGAATCTCAAACGGACATCGATAACACTGAAATGCACTTCAAGCCAAACTTAAGAAATTTCTTCTAAAATGCTAACTTCCACAATAGGCGCCAAAACACTCCCGGGTTATCCAAAACCCGAACCGGGCATACGCCCAAGTCTGAAATCATCATACGAACCTGCTGGAACCTTCAGATCCCGATTTTGAGGTCGTTTACTCAAAGTTCCATCCCTAGTTCATTCTTTCAACTTTAAGCTTCCGAAATAAGGATTCTCTTTCCAAATCAACTCTGGACTTCACGAAATTCAATTCCGACCACGCGTACAAGTCATAATACCTGAATTGAAGATGTTCATGGCCTCCGACTGCTAAACGGAGCGCTAGGACTCCAAACGACCGGTTGGGTCGTTACATTCTCTCCCACTTAAACAAACGTTCGTCCTCGAACGTGCTGAGAACTATGTCGGAGTAGTCCGAAATCGCTGTTTAACACCTCATGCACCTTCCCGTGCTACCACAACTTAGCTGAGCACATTAGCTCGATAAATTCTGAAAATATTCCCTTTTATTCAAGCAAACAAGCCTTAGAGCCCGATTCCAACATCCGGAATCCTATACCAGGCCTGGTTCCAACATACGATCACCATATCAATCACTACACGCTGTACTCAAACATGACTGCATAACCTTGCTGGATTCTTACTTTGCAACACTAAATCCACAGGACCACAATAATATTCTCTGATCAACTTAGCCAAAATTCAACGAATCAGATGCTCCCATTGCGCCTCATGACATACACAGGTCTTATTCCAACCTCTACAACACCGCCACGACGGAAGAGATGCGCGGAAATTCATAATCAACTGCCAGGTTAACCAACCATTGAGTCTATACTTCTGACAGGAAACATTACCATATTCTGAATCGAATAGCAATCCTTGCTCCTTAATATACTTCACGTAATCAGATTGCACTGATCTTAAATCCAACAATCTCGTCTCACCCAATACGAACTGCTCAGGCGATGAGCCATCCCGACATAATCAAAAGTCTCATGTGATGCCACAATGTGCCAATAGGCTGCCATTTTAGGATGCGATACAAAAAGGAAAATGAACTCCGAAAGGGAGATCCAATTACCCCGCTCGCGAATCATACCTGCGACGTGGGCAACATACTAAACAGACACCCAGCTCGCGAATCATACATGCGACGCGGGTTCACAGCTAATACGAGCTTTCCTCCAAAAAGATAGGAAACGAAACACATAAGGGCAGATATAGGGAACTGTACTGAACATCACGTTGTTGCGGCGCGCAACCCGATCCAAACAACATAACCATGGCGGCGTGCCACCCGATCCAAATAACATACCCATGGCGGCGTGCCAACCGATCCACACGTAGAACTCACATAAGGAGATATACATCGAGCTAAATTGCTCATTACAACAAGATATCGAATTCGGTCACAAGCACGCTAAGTGCATAATACCATCCCTGAGGGGACAAATAGCGCAATAAGCTACAAAACTCAAGCACAACTGAGGTGCGATATACAGTCTGAATCTCAAGAGCCATTTTGCTCATAATACGTCATTTCCACGCGGATCCCTAACACATAAACAAAAGTTTCTCAAGCCGTCTCACAACTCACACGGCGCAACGTATCACTACATGAAATATCTGACAACGAAATAACACCCTGACTACTCCAAAGGAGCGCATTACTGAAATGAACACAACTAGCCTGACCTAGGGCCCAAATTCACATTTACACCCATCCAACGACCTCAAGTCGATCCTGATCATATCAAACTAAGCCAATAACCCTTCAAAGGCCCATACTAATTTCCCTCTTCTCATAACACACAAGAACAACCGTCATAACCGAAGTACTCATCCACAGTCCACAACCCAGTAACTGAGTGCCCTCCAGGCATATATTCTCAATTTAATGACATTATCGCAAACCTTCATACTTGGTTTAAATCTTTAATCATCAAAAACTCCTTTCCTGCTCATTCGAGCTCGCGACATCCTTGTCAACACTGAGCTGTAACTTTGGTCTTCACTTCAAATCCCATACTACTCACTCCACCCATCATGCCAATATACGATAGAACATGCTTTTCATTATAACTCCGGAACCACTAATAGATTAACACTTCATCATATGAAAACTTTTCACTTAACTCACTTCAGGAGATCCATAGTATCACATAGGTGAATTCTCAAAACTGTAGAATATGCAAATCTCTAAGTAGTGGTCTAAGCCACCATAGCCCCCCTTCCGGAATCTGCTTCCACACAACAAGCCATAACAATAGAAGGCTTCTGAATAACATCAATTGCGGCGACTGACAAGCTTGATACGTACCGTCACAAATCATGTACATAACTCAATCACGCTGAAGAAACTGACTGCCAACACCAATATGTCAAATTCAACTATGGCCGATCAACTACCTTCTTCCAATTTATCCCCGATTGCCTTAAAGATATTACTAATTTCATCCAGCACTTAACATACTTCATCTGCACCCATCTTGAGTGACCTCGAATCACGAGACCATACTGTCTCAAATCCCATGAACTGCCTCATATCTCTGAAATGCTATACCGCAAGCCAAAACATCACAGAACGTTCTGAGCCTCCATTCGTAAGTTGTTGCATAAGCTTGATTCTCAACTGCACCTATAGGCTCGAAATCATTAAGCACCATACTTTACCTCTATTTGAATCCATTAGGACAATTACTGAGAGCCACCCGCTCTGACTTGGTCCCGAATATAATCAGCTCTGTAAATCTTATAACACATGAATACCCGCTCGACGAGGCACCCGGCGGAATCACTTCCTTTGGAACCTGCATTTATACAAGGCATAGATCCTGAATCCTTCCCCAAGTCTGAACATGAGCCAATAAGGCCAACCATAGCATGCATTTCAATAATTCATTAGCTCAATTCATCTCTTATATTCTTTTCCCGTAGCTAGAATAACCCATCAACATACTAACAACCAGAAACCTTGCAAGTAATCAACTCTGCAACCCCGTCACAAGCGGTGGGACTCTCCCACTTAGCTTGAAGCCATAATTTCACCAATCTGGAACTCACCCGCCCCTTTTTTTTTCTTATTGACATAGCCTTGCACAATCAACCGCCAAAATTCTCGAGATCTCTCTGTAAAACCCCTTTCTTATACTCTAAATCATCCACCACATTCGCACGATCGATACCTTCGCTACATACTTGATAAGATTCTTCGCAGAAGCCTCGCCAACCACGCGACTGCTAATCTGCCCACTTGGCTACCCTACCTATAGAAGGCTCTCCCCGACATCTTCCAACACTGTTGCACGGGGTAGAACTACTACGACATCAATGACCCTTCTTGAGTCTGAGCTCACACTCCAGTTGCACAGGTCCATTTTACCCCTTGTGGACATCATTAAAATATGCGAAAACATTCTCCCAATTCAAAGCCATGCTGCATCCTTCTTCATTTAAGCGGCTCCTTCCCGTTAGGTTAAATCTCCGGCCGCACAAGAACCCCTAATTCAAATTGAATCCGTAGAACCCAATTACCAATCACCGATATTATCAAATCACTCCAAACTCTCCTTAAGGTACGTGGTCCGTCCACTGCAAGCCCATATGCATCTCCGCCACTCTCCCACTTTGGCGGAACTCATCCCCTTAATCGACTACTCAACCTTTGCTTCATATACCTGGCCTTCTAGCAATTTAAAACTCCGCCGGACGTTTCCCACATGCCTTTCTCATCCTTCGCTGCTCAGTTGTTGCCTTAATAAAATTTATTTTCAGAGAACTTGAATCCTCAATTGGCTACTAACTCCAAACCTTTCTGAAGGTCATCCTTCTCGAACCGTCAACAATAGAAATACTGATTCAATCCTGAACCACCGCATCCAGCGATATCTGATAGTTGAATCTCTGATACTATTTCACAATGCCCTGCCTCAAAGGCGAATTGTAGAAAATCATAACACCGACAAACTTTATACGTCCAATTAGGACGACTGCACCCCAATATAGAAGGAAAATTCCACCACACTTGCAATTACCAAGCCTCATTATTTCCACCACTCCACATTTGACCCTCCTTAGCTCGGTTACCTTTCCCCCTGCCGGGAATAACATACTGAATCTCTTGATTATGCACTGAGTAGACCTCCCTTCAAGTCATTTCTTGCCTCGACTCGTGGGCAACATCATACCATCATATCACTACTGCAGAATAGTCATTAATAAGCATTGCGGCAACTTGTGCCTAGCCTCAAAGCCCTCGAAATTACCGCTACTAGGCTGAAACCATAAAATATTACTCCATCAGGCGACGACAATATTCTGATCAGCTATACCGGGAGAAACACCCTGTATCACATCTGTAGTACCATTACGGTTCTTCAATTTTCGATTTATAACAAGCGCTCGCGTCGCGTAAGATTGAGTGGAAAGGAATCAAAGGCATAAACCTCAAAGGAATCGAACCGCACGATAAGGAAATCAAGAAGGGAAGTACTCCTAACAATCATGCAGCCTCCCGAGGATAAGTACAGACGTCTCCATACCGATCCGCGAGACTCTACTAGACTTGCTCATGACTCGTGAGACCCTAGGAACCTAGTGCTCTGATACCATGTTGTCACGACCCAAATCCACTAAGGGTCGTGATGGCGCCGGACATCGCTGTCAGGCAAGCCAACCAAATACTTAATTAAACTCCAATTTTAACAATTTTGAAAACCAAGATTTTCCTTTAATTTTCATAAGTAAAAAGACAACTGTTTCAATTAAAATTAAATACTAGCAATCAATACAAAGTATTTAAAATCATCCTAGAACCCGGTGTCACAAGTGCATGAGCATCTACTGATAAGAAAATAAAATACAATACAACATCCGTCCGGAATACAGTGGACAGAAAGAAAATACAATTTGCTGGAAGGGACTTTACTAGCTGCGGGCCGCCTCGAATAATGCAACTCACCTAGTCCCCGAACCATCCGTGCTGCTATGCCTAGTGGGCTACTAGAGATAAATATACCTGTGCAACAAAAATGCACAGAAGTGTAGTATGAGTACGTAAACAATGTGTACTCAATGAGTATCCCGTCTAATCTCGAAGAAGTAGAGACGAGATGGTCAACTTCGACACTTACTAGAGGTCATTTGACAATATACTAAAAATGTGAGGAAATCATGGATTTATATAGCAGTCCTGATTCACGAAGCCAAAAAAAAGTAAACACTTTCAATAAATAATCAAGGATTTTCAAGGTTTACTCTTTATTATCTTATCAATTTATATCAAGACATGAAAAGCAATATAAACATTTTAAATTCTCGGGAAACAATATACATATCATGCGCAAATCATGCCGAGGTCGACGGCCCCCTCCAGCAGAAATGTAAATTGTGCACTGCCGAGGGTCGAACGGCACGAACCATAGATGCATCTATTTAATCTGCCGAGGCGTTCGGCCCGTTCCATAAATAAACACATACCCTGCTTGCGAATTGTGCATGCGACGCAGGTACACATAGAGATACATGCTCAATCAGTCAATTAAGAACTTATCGGAATATTTACCCAAATAAAACAATTTCTCTTTTTAACAATTCGGGAAAAATGATGTTTAATCTCCTTTTAAATTCATTTACTAATCTAAGGTGATTCAAGCAATTCAAGCTATCAACGGGTTCATTAATAATCCAAGTATAACATGCTTTTGGGCCCTAACTACCCGGACAATAGCATAATAGTAGCTACGCACGGACTCTCGTCACCTCGTGCGTACGTAGCCCCCACAAATAGGAGCACATAATCAATTACTTCACCTATGGGGTAAATTCCCCCTCACAAGATTAGAAAGGAGACTCACCTCGCTCCGAAGACTCATAGCCGGCATTCTACATTCTTCCGAAGGCTTGAACCAACGCACAATGCACCAAAACTAGCCAATTAACGACAAACTAATGAGAATATACTCAAATACTTGTTAAAAATTCAGATTATACAAATTCCCAACTCCGCTTAGTAAAATGACCAAAATGCCCTCGAGCCCACATGCCCGGAATCCAAAATTTCTCGAAGATAAAGGTTACCCATGACCTTAGGAACTCAAATATATGATTTTCTCTTAATTCCATACTCAAAATCGTGATCAAAATCCAAGATTATAATTTTCTAGGTTTTCCACCAAAACCCTCAATTTTACACTAATTCTCATGCTTAACTCCATGCATAATTGATGTATTTAACTCAAAAGTGATAAGGATAACTTACCTTAACATTGACGACAAAAATCCCCTCTTGAAGCTCCCCAAAAATCGCCCAAGCCATGAAGGAATGGGAGAAATGAACTCAATCCCACGATTTAAACAAGCTCTGCCTCCAGTCATTTCCGCTTCTGTGGAAGCCATACCGCATCAGCGGTTCCGCTTATGCGGTCAAAAGGCCGTTTCTGCGGCTCCTTCCCAAGCCGCCCTTTCTCGCTTCTACGATGCTCCTTCCGCAGATGCGGTCCCGCTTCTGCGGAACCTTGACCGCATCTGTGGTCCCCAAGCCTTGGATCAAAAACCGGTTCTGCGGCTCCCCGTTCGCTTTTGCGGTGCCGCTTCTGCGGTCAACCAACCGCAGAAGCGAAAATACCAGCAACCAGATGCCTTCAGCTCTCTTCCAAATTCCAATTTCGATCTGTTAACCACCCGGAATCCATCCGAGGCCCCCGGGACCCCAACCAATCACACCAACCAGTCCCAAAACACATTACGAACTTGCTCGAGGCCTCAAATCACATCAAACAACACGAAAATCACGGATTACACCCCAATTCAATCTTTATGAACTTTGAACTTTCCAACTTCTATTTCCGATGTTTAAACCTATCAAATCACGTCCGATTGACCTTAATTTTTGCTCACAAATCATATTTGACATTACGGACCTACTCCAACTTTTGGAATTAGATTCCGATCCCGATATCAAAAAGTCAACCTCCGGTCAAACTTCTCAAAAACCTTCAAATTTCTATCCTTAGCCAAATGGCCCCAAAATGTCCTACGTACCTCCAAATTCACTTCCGATCGCGCCCCCAACTCCAGAATCACCATACGAAACTATTCACAGTCTCGGAATCTCAAACGGACATCGATAACACTGAAATTCACTTCAAGCCAAACTTAAGAAATTTCTTCTAAAATGCTAACTTCCACAATAGGCGCCAAAACACTCCCGGGTTATCCAAAACCCGAACCGGGCATACGCCCAAGTCTGAAATCATCATACAAACCTGCTGAAACCTTCAGATCCCGATTCCGAGGTCGTTTACTCAAAGTTCCAACCCTAGTTCATTCTTTCAACTTTAAGCTTCCGAAATAAGGGTTCTCTTTCCAAATCAACTCTGGACTTCCCGAAATTCAATTCCGACCACGCGTACAAGTAATAATACCTAAAATGAAGCTGTTCATGGCCTCCGACTGCTGAACAGAGCGCTAAGACTCCAAACGACCGGTCGGGTCGTTACATCAAGCCTTTCATATTATTTAGTGATCGAATTTTGTGGCAGGGAGAGAAAATAGTGAAAGGAAGAGAAAATCATGGCATAAAGAATTTTTAAATTTATTATGACAAATTTATACTAAAGAGGGGATTATTTTTTAGATATTCTTTTTTCAGAATCTTTGATATATTTGGGTAAGTGTTATTTATGGAAGAGAAGAAAAAAATTATGGAAGAGAGAGGGAAAAGGAAATGTAATAAAAGTGTATTGATATAGAGGGATCCCTTAGTTAATGAGTTACCGACGTAAAAGTTCTAAAAGGTAAAAAAATGTGCCAGTTTTGGAATAAACAAAGATTACTATTATTTATGAGAATAGTTTTTAAAAAGGGAGAAACCGTGTAAAAATATCTTTATTTTTATTATATTAAAAGGCAAACGGACATGCTAGCATGCTTATATTAAAAACTGATCAGTTTGGTTATTAGGGAAATGGGCTTAGCAAAAATTATTTAAAGAAAATGGATCTGCTTAATTATCTTGTTTATGGACCTGTAATTCTCAGTTTACTAATACAACCCAACAAGATTACTTATGCACAAATTTATATGGCCTACTTACTCAAATCCAACTTTTCTTTTATTAATTTCAAAACATTCATCACTATTAAGTATTACTACACCATCTAATGCTAACTTAAACAAGAACTAAAAGAATGATTAAACTTATACATCTCTAAATAGCCAATTTCAGTAACGGAACTAACACATTCTATCATACAAACTCTCCAAACTTAATATTACTTTCAATTCACTGACCACTATTTTTTTTAATTTAACTTCATAGATATTTAATGAAACCAATGTAATAAAAAACTCTAAACAAGGCTATACAGCTAAGCCAAACCCAACAAGTAACTTTTTCTATACATTAACAAAGCATGAATATAGACCCTACTTCGCGAACTTCAAATTGTATTTCGTCTAAACAAACTTCAAGTATTTGGGACTTCCCTTATGAACATTGAACGCACCTACATGAATACTAAATCATGCCAAGATAAAAGAGCCAAGAATCTAATTTAGCTTAAACATTTGTCATTCGAAAATAAAATCACGACGGCTTAATTACCTAACACAAGACAAATAGCAGGGAACTTTATGGCTAAACTTTCAGTGTCTTATAGAGCAAAACAAGAAGAAAACTCAAAAGTACAAGAAGAATGACCTTAAAAACATGAAGTTACACATTTACGTTCACACGTTATTAGTAACCGATTAAACTTTAACACTTGAAGAGCTGAAATAGATCCTTATCTTTAATAATTTACTATAAAATCAGTATTACAAAAGTTTAAAGGTTACCTGAAGAGCAGAAATACAATACAACAGTGAAGACAAAGCAAAAACAGCAACAGAAACATCAAAAAAACAGCAATGAAAACGAGCAGAAACAACAGCAAAAACAGCCGAAAAATAACAACAATATGAACCCAGAATAAACCTTAGAACTCAGCAACTTCTAGTGAAAGAAGGACCAGGAACTAGCTTCAACAACCTTTATTTTTTCTAGTGTTTTCTCTCAGATAAACTCACTCCAAAAACTCTTTAGTTTCAACTTACTATTGGATGTTTCAGATGTTGGTTTTTCCTCTCAAGCTTTGTGTTTTCTTTTTAGTGTAGAAGATGGTCTCTAAGTGCAAGATAGAGTGTGTGTAAGTGAGTGAGAGGAGGCCCCTTTAAGTAGGAAAAGCAAGCACCTTTGGACAGATATTTGTTCACCAAAAAACAGTCCAAAAGACTTACTTTTTCTCACTAAAAACCTTTCCAAGGACGGTCCAAATAGGAGAAAGGACAGTCCTTTTCACTGAATTCAGACACAAAGGAGTAGTTGTACTCTTAGCATGGTTGAAATAGTAGAAAGAAACTATTATGTACCTTTAACTGATTATTCCTCTATTACCCCTTCCTCACTCTTTCTGCTCAACTCAAAATCAAATAGCTAAACAACTAAATGACTTTGCTTTACGAACTTGAACAGATAAGAACCACACAAAGACTAACATGATTTGCAAAATACTTAACTAAATAATCAATGAACCATTATCAAATAGCTAATATATAGAAAATAAACACCAATTACATCAATTAATTCAACTGATTCATCATGATCAAAACAACAAACTGTCCAAGGTATTAGTTGGTATACTAACAGAGGTGATAAACATGATAAAATTAACACTCGATTACATTACTCGAGCAAACTAACACACGACTAAATAAACGGCAAATTAGAAATTAAACCCAAATAGAGAATGAGGCAACACTTAATTTATGAAATAAAAATTAAGTCAGATACCAAGCTGTCACGATCCAAAATCCAACTAGTCGTGATGGCACCTAACCCCACCCGCTAGGTAAGCCAATTTAACAACTAACCAGTTCCAATAATAATTTTATAAAGCAATTAAGTAAAGAAATATCTGAATTTAATACATTCCCCAAGGACTAGTAGTACAAATCAAGAGCTTCTAAGAATAGAGTTTACAAAGCTGGTATGAAATAAATACATCATCTATCCTAAAAGTACATAAATAGAGTTTTATGAATCTAAGGCTACTATGCACAAGAGGCAGCTAC
Organism: Nicotiana attenuata; assembly: GCF_001879085.1. Lineage (NCBI taxonomy): Eukaryota > Viridiplantae > Streptophyta > Magnoliopsida > Solanales > Solanaceae > Nicotiana > Nicotiana attenuata. Next base: position 63,501 of record NW_017672964.1, read on the forward strand.
AACCGAAATGCCGGTACGTCTTTAAGTCCAACTCCCGTCGAACACAGCAACATCATCAGTCAACATCTGCACGCAAGGTGCAGAAGTGTAGTATGAGTACAACTGACCCCATGTACTCAATAAGTAACAAACATAACCTTAGGTTGAAAATAGTGACGAGCTGGAATAAAGGTCGGGTCCAATACTAATAGCCAACAATAGTTCATAACAACGTAAAGTATGTAATTAAAAGAAGTAACTCAGAGGTAAAATGCTCAGGTTTTTCATAGTTTAACAAAAAAAATGTTTAGCTTTTCAAGTATATCAGTGAAAACCCAAATCCGTTAACGAAATCGTCAAAAAATATGAGTAAGTTTGAAAACTGTAATTTTTTCCAAAAATCCTTTCCACAGTAAATAAGATGTCTCATTTTCTTTCCAGATAGCAAGTGTAAAATACCTCTCAATGCCCATATGTCAATACGTGTGAGAAGTCATGAATGACGTGATACCGTACAGCATGAGGAAAATACATCTCTATGCATGTCAATGCAATGTATCTCAGAGACGAACTCATGTACTCACACTCTCAGAGTATTAAATCTCATTGTCTCACACTCTCCACTCATCATGTTCAATCACTCAATACTGTATATGGACAGTCCGACCCAGGGAAGATCCATTCCGGAATATATACATCAATTGACCATCAATAACTCAGTACTGAGTAGGGACAAATCCAGCCCATTGGGAAGATCCATCCCCGGTATATAAATGCTTCGGACAAGATCCATGTCCAGGGAAGATCCATCCCTCAGTATAATCAACCGCGCTCACTGGGGGTGTGAGCAGACTCCGGAGGGGCTCTTTCAGCCCAAACGTTATCATAAATCAGTATAACCGCTGCAGTGTGCAGCCCGATCCCATATATGTAATCAATATAACATGATGTGGCGTGTAAGCCGATCCCATAATATCACTCACACTCAGACCCTCGGCCTCACTCAATCATCTATCTCTCCAATCTCTTGGGCTCACAATGCCATGAAACTAGCCCAAAATGATGATATGATATGCCAATAAATGGTAACAGAGACTGAGATATGATATACATATCAATGTGTATGACGGAGTATATAAAGCAGTGAAAGCAGATAACTCAACAGTAGAAATGACCTCAGTGGGTCCCAACAGGATAAGCATGTAGCCTAGACATGGTTCCTAAAATGGATCAAAGCTCAATAGATCAAATAAGTAGAAATTTTATGGTTACAGGTAAGATCGGGTAACTACACAGTACCACAGAAATAACGGAGTCACAATTCAAAAGGTGCATGCCTACATGCCCGTTACCTAGCATGTGTATCACCTCAACACCAATCACATAGCACGTAATTCGGAGTTTCATACCCTCAGCACCAATTTTACAAGTGTTACTTACCTCGAACAAGCCAATTCTAATACCAAGCAAGCCAAACGATGCTCCAAGAATTCCATCCCGAACGTACCGACCTTTGAACAGCTCATAACTAGCCAAAAGCAACTCAAATACATCAAATGATGCCAAAGGAAACAAACTCAATCGATAAAAGTCGAATCTTTAATCAAAGCCCAAAAATTGACCAAAAAGTCTAACCTGGGCCCACACCTCAGAACCCAACAAAACTCAAAAAATCCGACAACCCATTTAATTACGAGTCCAACCATACTAGTTTCATTCAAATCCGACTCCAAATCAACGTTCAAAACTCAAAAATTTACATTATGAAACTTTAGGCTAAAACTCCCCAATTTCTCTTTAAATTTCATCAACGGATTGCCAAAAATGAAGATAGATTCATGGAATAAGATCAAAACCAAGTGTAGAATATTTACCCCAATCCTTGTGATGAAAATTACTCCAAAAATCGCCTCAATCCGAGTCCTGCCTTGCAAAATATGAAGAAAGAACCATTACCTCGATTTTATAGCTTCTGCCCAGCATTTTCGCATATGCGATTAAAATGTGGCATATGCGACCTCCGCTTCTGCGGAACAAATCTCGCTTCTACGAAGAAATCCCTGAACAGCCATCACCTTCTGCGATCTATTACCGCTTCTGCGATCACACTCCTGCGCTTAGTGATCCGCATCTGCGGTTGCGCAGGTGCGCCCAAGCACCCGCACCTGCGATCCTCTCGCCTAGCTCCCCTTCACGCTTCTGCGATGACACTGCCGCTTTTGCAGCTCCGCACCTGCGCCTATAACTCTGCAGGTGCGGTCACACCAAAACCAGCAGCCTCAGCAATTCAACATGAAATGAAAATGATCTGAAACTCGTCCAAAACTCACCCGGGCCACTCGGGGCCCCGACCAAATATACCAACAAGTCCAATAACATAACACGGACCTACTCGAGGCCTCACGCATAACAACATCGAAACGATGAATTATACCTCGAATCAAATTTAAATGAATTTTCAACTTCCAAAACTCGCGCCGAAACATATCAAATCCACCCGGAGTGAACCCAAATTTTGCACACAAATCCCAAATGACATAACGAGGCTATTCCCATTCCCGAAAGCACAATCCGAATCCGATATCAAAAAGTCTACTCCCGGTCAAACTTTCTAAAAATTCAATTTTCGCCATTTCATGCCAAATTCAACTACGGACCTCTAAATCAAAATCCTGACGCGCTCCTAAGTCTAAAATCACCCAACGAAGCTAATGGAACCATAAAAACTCCAATCCGAGGTCAAATACTAAAAAGTCAAACTTGATCAACTCTTCCAATTTAAAGTTTCCTAGTTGAGAATTATTCTTTCAAATCAGTTCCGAATAATCTGCAAACCAAAATCGACGATTCACACAAGTCATAATATATCATACGGGGCTACTCATGCCCTCAAATCACCAGGCGAAGTGCAAATGCTCAAAATGGTCGGTCGGGTTGTTTCATCTTCCCTCACTTAAACATACATCGTCCTCGAACGTGCTCGGAGTTGTTCTAAAGCCGCCAAACCGCCGTGTAACCTTACCATACACATACCCGGGGGTGATCCCACGTCACCCCATATTCCATATAGGCCCGACAACACAACATAACTGAAGATCATTAATTCAACCTTAGCCCATAAACCTTGGAATCCAATCTTTCCAACATCCAGAATTTCCTACAAGATCTGAATCTCGCATCTACACACTGTATAAGTCTAAACAGGTTGTACCAAGCCGTAACTATAGCCCAATATGTAATCACATGATATACTGCATAACTCAAATACTCATAGCAATAAATTCTATTCATAGTAGCTGCTCAGAACAACCCAATACCGGTGATAAATCTCATATCAAATAAAACCTCATTCTAAAACCTTCGTACACTATCGATGATGAAAGAAACATGCATAACTCATAACCATTCATCAGATCAACCAGTCATGGAACTCCCCCTCCTTCGACAAGGACTATAGCTAAATTATAAGCCAACTTTCGATATTATCCTTCCATAAATACCGCAGTCAAATCTGATAGAGCCCATCCTAGATCCAACGACCTCGTCTTATCAAATACCAACTACTCTACAGACATGCCACACCAATACACCCTTAAGCCACAAACCGGGCACCAATACGCAACATTTCAAATGTACTCAAACATGAAAAATGACTCAAACGAGAGAACCGTCCAGCAAGCTCAACATGTACCGCCACAATAAAATGCTAGAAATCCATCATATACGGTAGAACCATAACACACGAATCTATCACAAAGGACCATACCTCAACATAACTCCATTACAACGCGCGACCCCATCCAAACGTTGGTCCATATTATATACCTTAAGCCACCCTGCTCAAAATCAATAACCACGTGCAATTCGACATCAAGTACCCAAAGTGCATTACCATAACCACGGAGAAGCAAATGACACAATGCCACACAAACCCGAAAGAACATAACTAATACGCAAGCAACCATGCAATACCCAAATACCCATCTCGCTCAAATTCCTATAAATCCCAAATAGGACCGCACCATGTGTGCATATAACCAACAGATCACAACCCCTCGTAGAATAGAAAGGTAACTCATAGAACATATCGGAACACGAATAAGCTCAACTCTAACCGAATGGCACTTCCCTCAACAACAGTAGTACGGAGTCAATCAATCTGAGCCGATGTAGAATATACATCCTCATTGGGCCTACCAACGGGCCCCAAATCAACTCTGGTCATCCATAAATAGATAATAAATCCTTTGAAGGTCCGCAATGAGCTAACCATAACACATACCATCCTCTAACTCACTTTGGCCACATTTTCACAATCCACAACCATGAAACAATCTGCTCCTGAGAACTCTCAGTCTCTAAATCCATAGAATACACGAATCACCATATCTAATCCCAATTCTACTGCCTTAATGTCTAACACATCTCCCATACACGATCATCCCACGAGGAATACTTCTATAATTCTTCTGTGCCACCAAGAAAATTCTGAATATCAGTAGCCGATCAACCACGAGAGCGCCGCCATACCAATGAAGTATCCAAAATTCAAAACACAGTGCGCCTTCTAAAATGCGCAACCTTCTCAGGCAATACCAAGTAGCAACATCATTCCCCAAGTTATCTGAAACCATCCATGCTGCCTAATAATTCATAACCTTCCTTCCAAGACTAAACCGTAACCTTGCACACACAGATCTTAATCCCACACCACACACTGCATCAATCATACCATCATATGAAAAGTACAAGAATCTCATTTTCACTTAACCAGGCCATCAGAATTGAATCTTTCTAACTCAACCAAGCCACACAGATCGCCAAACCCAAGATTATTGCTACAAAACACCTGTGGGGACTCACCACATCATAAGTACCCAAAGAACCGATCATATCAATTATTGTGTTGATCCAACCTACTACCAAATTGTCGTATTTCTCTGAGTTCCTTCTGAATTTGCCTTCAATTTGATACTTCTCCTTGTTAAAACACCACGATTCTTACCCAAACTCACCATCAGAGGTCCTAGCATAAACCACACGTCCTAAAGCCCATAGGTCGTTGTATTCTCTCTTAAGCACCTGTGAATTTAAAGTTGTTCATTTTACCTTTATGACTCTGGAATGTAGAATCCATACTGATACAGAAATACCGCAAGTCTCGACACCATCCAATGTAAATCTCAGTGTTTAGCCATGTACCAATCCTAAAAATTCCCAATTGCTAGATATAAATCTTGAATCCATTAGAACCATTCTCGAGAGTCATCCACTCTACTCAAATCTCAATTGCACCGCCCAAACAGGCTGAATGACATGTGCCCCATTAGCACGATAACACCCAAAGGAGTAACCCCATCTTGTCGCAACTAAGAAAATTCCTACTCCATGTACGCTACATCCTTCACGAATAACCACTCAATCATTCCATGATTCCTATATACCCATAGAGTGTAATGCAAACCGTATCCAAAAATTTCCTTACTCGAGTCATCCTTGAACTCAACCTCTACAAGTCATATCTGATTCACAAGTATACCTCAAACCAAAACCAGTACAACACATAACCGAGCAATCAACTCGTCGATAGCAGACTCCCCCACTTGGCTCAAAGCCAAGGAATAAGCATCTGATAACTTACAATAACCACACCCTATACTGTCATAATACTGTAGTGAGCTTCAACTAAATCCTTCATGAACTCTTATAACGCAAACCATCTAATACTTCAAATTATCTGCAAATCTCGCATTCACCCTTGTATCGGTCAAGCCAACTTCCAAGCAGTCTCAATTTGCAACATATATAATTCGCTGGTAAAGTAGAACTCTCTACAAAGAGAATCGCCCCGCAGGAGATAACCTACCTGCTTTGCCTCAAACCGACATCTCTCTATACCTTTCCACAATCGCAACTACTACGCAATCACCTAAGCTTCCTGATTCTGAACTCATCAACAAGAAATGAGAATCTAATTCATTCTACAATTAAACAACATGAAAGATCCCTCAACACACTTATAATTCGAGACTATACGTCAAGTCAAGACAGAAACCAAGCACCCAATAGTCCTTTCTATATCTCAAGCAAACTCTTCTCGCCACATTCGAACAATCTGACCACTTCTTGCAGTCACATTATACTCACCATAGCCATCCAACCACTCATCGAGCCACGAATTCCCCTCATAAAAACACTACCGGACGTACAAGTCCAAAAGCACGTGCTCACAAAACTGAAATCCATGTGCTCAAGCTACAATCAAAAACCAGGCCTAAAGTCCTCTAGACTGGCTCATCATCAGCGCACCAAAATCACATCTCGCACCTCGTCCATGGAAATCACAAGCCGTCGATTCACGGCTGATACCGAGCGCTCATGTGCGCATACAAATACGTGGAAGGAATTCAAAGAGTTACGCTTCAAGCTGAATCAATATCGCACGATAAGGAAAGAAATATGGGAATTTTATCCTAAATTCCCTGTAGCCTTTCAAAGATAGGTATGGACGTCATCATACCGATCCACAAGACTACTAGACACTTGCTCATGACTTGTAGAACCTATGAACCTATGAATCTGATACAAATCTGCCACGAACCAAAATCCAACTTGTCATGATGGAACCTAACCCAACCCGCTAGGTAAGCCAATTTAATAACTAATCTAATAACAATTTAATAAAGCAATTAAGAAAAGAAATATCTGAATCTGATACATTCCCCAAGGACTGGTCACAAATCATGAGCTTCTAAGAATAGAATTTACAAAGCTGGTATGAAATAAATACATCATCTGTTTGAAAAGTACATAAATAGAGTTTTATGAATCTAAGGCTACTATGAACAAGAGGCAGCTGCAACCGAAACTCAGGTACGTCTTCAAGTTTAGCTACCGTCGAACACAGCAACATCATCAGTCAACATCTGCACGCAAGGTGCAGAAGTGTAGTATGAGTACAACCGACCTCATGTACTCAATAAGTAACAAACCTAACCTTAGGCTGAAAGTAGTGATAAGCTGGAACAAAGGCCGGGTCCAACAGCAATAGGCCATAACCGTTCATAACAACGTATAGCAAGTAGTTAAAAGAAGTAACTCAGAGGTAAGTGCTTAGCTTTTTCATAGTTTCCCAAAAAAATAATTCAGCTTTTCAAGTATATCAGTGAAAACCGAAATCCTTTACCGAAATCATCGAAAAATATGAGTAAGTTTGAAAACTGTAATTTTTTTCAAAAATCCTTTCCACAATAAATAAGATGTCTCATTTTTCTTTCCAGATAGTAAGTGTAAAATACCTCTCTATGCCCATATGTCAATACGTGTGAGAAGTCATGAATGACGTGATACCGAGCATGAGGAAAATGTATCTCTATGCATGTATGTCATGTGTGCATGTCAATGCAATATATCTTAGAGATGAACTCATGTACTCATACTCGCAAAGTACTCAATCTCACTGTCTCACACTTTCCACTCATCATGCTCAATCACTCAGTACTGTATATGGCCAGTCTGGCCCAGGGAAGATACATCCCGGCATATATACATCAACTGACCATCAATCACTCAGTATTGAGTAGGGCCAAATCCAGCCCGTGGGGAAGATCCATCCCCAAGTATATAAATGCTTCGAAAAAGATCCATGTCCAGGGAATATTGTCACGGCCCAAATCCCAAATTCAGGCGTGATGGCGCCTCTCGTGAAGACAAGGCCAGCCAGAACAACTCAAACACCTCTTTTAGCAATAAATTAGTCATTAATAAATCCAAACGCGTGTAAAGCAATCGTAAATGAGGAAAACAGCGATAATAATAAGGAAACCAACCCGACAACAGCCCAAAACGGGGTGTCACAAGTCATGAGCTACTACAAGGTTGCTATAGGTCTACGAAATAGAATATCTGATACAATAGTCTGAAGGAACTGAAATAACATAAGATAAGGGAGTCAAGGGGCTGCGGACGTCAAAAGCTACCTCGAAGCTCCAACTCGCTGCCTGGTCTAGGAAGAATATCAGTGCTCAGGTGCGGACTCTGCTATGCCTGAATCTGCACCCATGGTGCAGGGAGTAATGTGAGTACTCCGACCAAGTGAGCAATAATAATAAATAATAACTGAAGGTAAGAAAACACATAACAGCACAAGGCAATTCTATATCAGGCAGTAAATCACTTAAAGCAGTAAAATCCGTAAAGAGTCAAATGAAATCTCATTTTTAAAGACAGGTAAATCAGGTAAGACAACACATAAATAGTGAGTAGTAAAACTGACCCCTGGGCCCAGTATCAATCGCTCGGTACAGTAACAGCCCCTCGGGCTCAATCTCAGTGACTCAGCATAGTATCAGCCCCTCGGGCTCACTCTCAAATCACATGGGTACCCGCGCTCACTGTGGGTGTGCAGACTCCGGAGGGGCCCCTTACGGCCCAAGCGCTATATCAACATAAGGCCTGAAAGCCTTCTCACATCACACATAAGGCCTGAAAGCCTCCTCACATCACACTCGAGGCCTGAAAGCCTCCTCACATATACTCAAGGCCTGAAACGCCTACCTCAGTCCCAGGAAACCATACCATAAGCCCCTTCACGGCTTCAANACTCGAGGCCTGAAAGCCTCCTCACATCACACTCAAGGCCTGAAAGCCTTCTCACATCACACTCGAGGCCTGAAAGCCTCCTCACATCACACTCAAGGCCTGAAAGCCTTCTCAGTCCAGGAAACAACATAAGCCCTTCGGGCTTCAATAAAATAATAGTGCTCAACCCCAAACAACATTGAAAATATCATTAAAGTCTCAAAATTCAATTAAAGCGGCCGAGTTGGTAAAACAGTATAATCATTAGGACTGAGTTCAAGTAATATATCAAAATAGTGAGGAAACAGTGATAACAATCCCTGAAGGATTCAAATAGTTGGCATTAAGCCTAAATCATGATGATAAACTAAACAGCTCAGTCAATAAAAACGCGGTAAAATATCAAACGGGACGGACCAAATCACAATCCCCAGTAGCAAACAACCCCACGCTCGCCATTAAGCGCGTGTTTCACCTCAATACAGCACTACGTTGTGCAAATCCGGGGTTTCAAACCCTCAGGATATCATTTACTATCATTACTCACCTCAAGCCGGCCAAAATCCTAGCTCGCTATACCCTTGCCTCGCAAATCGACCTCCTCGCGCGTCGAATCTGATCAAAACCACAACGAATACGTTACAATAGGCTAAGGGAACATAACCCAATCGAAAAGAATAAAAAAATATCGAAAATCACGAAATTTGCAAAACCCGAGCCCCGAGCCCACTTCTCGAATTTCAGAAAATTTTACATCAACGGATTCCTTATCTCGCCACGAGTTTATACATATCAAGAACTCCCAAATCAGAGCTCAAATGACCCATCAAAACCCAATTTGAAGTTCTTCCCCCTTTTTGATAAATTTTCATGAATTTATAGGTTGACTCTACCCTTAAATCACGTATTTAGGTCATAGAACTCACCTCCAATCAATCCCAATCGAAACCCCCTTCAATTCTCGTCCAAATCTCTCAAGGATGTTCAAAAATGGTGGAAAAATACCTTAGCTCGCGGAACAAAATGAAACTTTTAAAACCCCTTTCTGTCCAGACATTTTCGCTTCTACGATACTCTAACCGCTTCTGCGATTTCCACTTCTGCGGAACACCTCCGCTTCTGCGGAGCTTTACTATTTGCTCAGGACCGCTTTTGCGGACACCGCTTCTACGGACACCTGCCCGTTTCTGCGGAAAATTCCAATGGGCCATGTCCGCTTCTGCGGTTCCATCGCCGCATCTGCGACACCGCAGATGCGGCTCCCAGCCCGCATCTGCGAAAAACTAACTCCTCAAGAAACTCGCACCCGCGACTCCCTTTCCGCATCTGCGGTCCCTTTTCCGCAGATGCGGAAATACCAGAACCAGCAAACTTCTGAAATGCTACAAGTCCAAAATTCATCCCGATGGCCATCCGAAATCACCCCGAGGCCCCCGGGACCTCAACCAAAAGTGACAATCCATCCTAAAACATCATTCAAACTTGCTCCAATCATCAAAACACCTCCCCCAACACCAAAACCATCAAATTACATCGGATTCAAGCCTAAGTTCTTCTAAAATTTCCGAAACACGCATTTGATCAAAAACCCGACCAAAACACCTCCGAATGACCTGAAATTTTGCACACACATCCCAAATCACCTAACGAAGCTACAGCAACTCTCGAAATTCCATTCCGACCCCCGGATCAAAATCTCACCTATCAACCGGAATTCGCCAAAATACTAACTTCGTCATTTCAAGCCTAATTCTACACCGGACCTCCAAAACCAATTCCGATCACGCTCCTAAGTCACAAATCATCCCCCGAAGCTAAACGAATCACCGGAAATCACATTAGAGCCCTCTAACTCATAAGTCAACATCCGGTTGACTTTTCCAAACCAAACCTTCCTTAAAGAGACTAAGTGTCTCATTTCCTTCTAAAACCAACCCAAATCAACTCGTTCACACAAGACTCTTATAATGAGGCATAAAGAAGCAGAAAATGGGGAAAACGGGGCGGTAACTCACGTGATGACGGGTCGGGTCGTCACATCCTCCCCAACTAAAACAAATGCTCGTCCTCGAGCGGGTCAAGAAACATACCTGAAGCCTCAAATAGGTGAGGATATCTGCTCCGCATCTCCCGCTCGGTCTCCCAAGTAGCCTCCTCCACGGGCCGACCTCTCCACTGCACTTTCACCGAAGCAACATCCTTTGACCTCAACTTCCGAACCTGACAATCCAAAATGGCTGATGGCTCCATACTATAAGTCAAATCACCCTCCAACTGAACTGTACTGAAATCTAGAACATGGGACGGGTGTCCAATATACTTCCGGAGCATAGAAACATGAAAAGTGGATGCACGCCCGACAAGCTAGGTGGCAGGGCAAGCTCATAAGCCACCTCCCCAATCCTCCTAAGTACCTCAAAAGGTCCAATAAACCGCGGACTCAGCTTCCCCTTCTTCCCAAACCGCATAACACCCTTCATGGGCGAAACCTTCAGCAAGACCTTCTCACCAAACATATAAGACACATCTCGAACCTTCCGGTCTGCATAACTCTTCTGACGCGACTGTGCTGTACGAAGTCTCTCCTGAATCAGATTTACCTTCTCCAAGGCATCCTGAACCAACTCTGTCCCCAATAGCCTAGCCTCGCTGGGCTGGAACCAACCAACTGGAGATCTACACCGCCTCCCATACAACGCCTCATACGGAGCCATCTGAATGCTCGATTGATAACTGTTGTTGTAGGCAAACTCCGCAAGCGGCAGAAACTCATCCCAAGAACTCCCAAAATCAATAACACAGGCACACAACATGTCCTCTAATATCTGAATGGTACGCTCGGACTGTCCGTCCGTCTGAGGATGAAACACTGTGCTCAACTCCACCTGAGTACCCAACTCTCTCTACACGGCTCTCCAAAACTGCGAAGTAAACTGAGTACCCCTATCTGAGATAATAGACACTGGAACACCGTGCAACCGAACAATCTCCCGGATATAAATCCTTGCCAGCCACTCTGAGGAATAGGTAGTACACACAGGAATGAAGTGCGCGGACTTGGTCAGCCGATCAACAATCACCCAAATAGCATCAAATTTCCTCAAAGTCCGAGTAAGCCCAACAACAAAGTCCATAGTAATCCTCTCCCACTTCCACTCGGGAATATCCATCTGCTGAAGGAATCCACCAGGTCTCTGATGCTCATATTTCACCTGTATACAATTGAGACACCGACCCACAAATCCTACAATATCTTTCTTAATTCTCCTCCACCGGTAATGCTGCCTCAAATCCTGATACATCTTCGCGGCACCCGGATGAATGGAATACCGCGAGCTAGGGGCCTCCTCCAATATCAGCTCCCGAAGCCCATCCACATTGGGCACACAAATGCGGCCCTGCATCCTCAACACACCATCCTCCCCAATGGTCACGTCTCTGGCATCATCATGCTGGACCCTGTCCTTAAGGACAAGCAAATGCGGATCATCATAGTGGCGCTCTCTGATGCGATCATATAAGTAAGACCGAGAAACATACAAGCCAACACCCGACTAGGCTCCGAAATATCTAGTCTCACCAACCGATTGGCCAAGGCCTGAACATCAACTGCAAAGGGCCTCTCCCCAATTGGAATATACTCCAAACTCCCCATACTAACTGCCTTTCGGCTCAAAGCATCGGCCACTACATTGGCCTTCCCCGGGTGATACAGAATGGTGATGTCATAATCCTTAAGTAACTCTAGCCACCTCCGCTGCCTCAAATTAAGATCCTTTTGCTTGAACAAGTGCTAAAGACTGTGATGATCGGTGAATACCTCACAAAATACGCCATACAAGTAGTGCCTCCAAATCTTCAAAGCATGAACTATGGCAGCCAACTCCAAATCATGTACAGGGTAGTTCTTCTCGTGGGGCTTCAACTAACGAGAAGCATAAGCAATAACTCTACCCTCCTGCATCAATACACATCCGATCCCAACTCTCAAAAGCGTCATAATATACAGTGTAAGAACCTGAAGCTGATGGCAAAACTAATACTGGAGTTGTGGTCAAAGCTGTCTTGAGCTTCTGAAAGCTCTCCTCGCACTCGTCCGACCATACAAATGGAGCACCCTTCTGAGTCAACTTGGTCAAGGGCAATGCAACAGAGGAAAATCCCTGAACAAACCGGCGATAATAACCTGCCAAACCAAGGAAACAATGAATCTCTGTGGATGAGGTCAGTCTAGGCCAACTCTGCATCGCCTCTATCTTCTTCGGGTCGACCTAAATACCCTCGCTAGACACCACGTGCCCCAAGAAAGTCACTGAACTGAGCCAAAACTCACACTTGGAGAACTTTGCATAAAGTTTCTCCTCCCTCAATCTCTGCAATACAACTCGCAAATGTTGCGCGTGCTCCTCCTGACTACGCGAGTACACCAGAATATCATCAATAAAAACAATAACGAACGAATCCAGATAAGACTGGAATACACTGTTCATCAAATGCATGAACGTTGCAGGGGCATTGGTCAGCCCAAAAGACATAACAAGAAACTCATAGTGCCCATATCTAGTCCTGAAAGCAGTCTTAATAATATCTGAATCCCTGATCTTCAACTGGTGATAGCCCGAACGGAGATCAATCTTGGAGAACACCCTCGCTCCCTGCAGCTGGTCAAATAAATCATCAATGCGAGGCAGGGGATACTTGTTCTTCACTGTTACTTTGTTCAATTGTCTGTAGTCAATGCACATTCTCATGGTGCCATCCTTCTTCTTCACAAACAGAACCAGTGCACCCCACGATGACACACTAGGCCGAATGAACCCCTTATCTAGGAGTTCCTGAAGCTGATCCTTCAATTCTTTCAACTCTGCTGGTGCCATGCGATATGGCGGAATGGAAATGGGCTGAGTGCCCGGCACCAGGTCAATACCAAAATCAATATCCTTGTCCGGTGGCATGCCCGGCAAGTCTGCAGGAAACACATCGAGAAACTCCCTCACAACCGGGACAGAATCAATACTAGGAGCCTCGGCTCCAACATCCCTGACAAACGCCAAATATGAAAGACAACCCTTCCCAACCATACGATGGGCCTTTAGGAATGAAATCACCCTGCTAGGAACATAGTCAGTCACACCACGCCACTCGATCCTCGGAACACCGGCTATAGCCAAGGTGACTGTCTTAGCATGACAGTCTAGAATAGCATGACACGAAGATAGCCAGTCCATGCCCAAAATAACATCAAAATCCACCATGCTCAGTAGCAGTAGATCAACTCGGGTCTCCAGACACCCAATAGTCACCAAACACGACCGATATACATGGTCTACAACAATAGTATCGCCCACCGGGGTAGATACATGAACAAGTAAAGCAAGACACCCTCGGGACGTACCCAAATGATGAGCAAAATATGAGGACACATAAGAATAGGTGGAACCGGTGTGAGCACGTGATTTTTGCCCTATATGAATTACTCCCATAAATTCAAAACAAATAACTTCTTTTCATTATTTGCAAATTTTATGGATTTTTGTGGTCATTTTTTGTGTTAATTGTTTTGCATTTTGTTTGTGCACGTTTTATTATTGCTTAATTCATGAAAAATTACAAAATATTTGGCATTTAGCATGTAGGGTTAATTTCTACATTTTTAGGATT
>NW_017672964.1:77740-78339 GCF_001879085.1 Nicotiana attenuata
ACTAAAATAACTTCTTTTTCATTTATTTTGCTAAAGTTTTTATGGAGTTTTTTTGTGGCTAGTTTTTGTGTTAATTGTTTGCATTTGTTTGTGCACGTTTTATTATTGCTTAATTCATGAAAAATACAAAAATATTTGGCATTTGCATGTAGGGTTAATTTCACATTTTAGGATTAATTAGTGATTAATGTTACAAACAAATAAAGAAATAACAAAATGGTTCTTTTGCACTTATATTTTTAATTGTCTTAGTTTGCATTGAAATTAGGAATTAATGCATTTGGAAATTAAGTAGTATAATTTTAGAGTCAATTTGGGCTTTTATTTTTAATTTTGCATTTAACAAATATCAGAAAAAATAAATAAAAGAAATTAAAAAAAAAACAGAGAGAGGAAATTAAAAGAAAATTGAGTGGTCTTCATGGATTACCCATTTTTGGGCCAAATCCGTTTGAAATCTAGCCCAATCCCTCAAACCCATTTCAAATTAACCCCAGCCCAAAGGTTCTCGATCCGGTCCGGCCACTTAGAGCTCAAACGACGTCGTTACCACGACAATCAATCCTGACCGTCTAGGTTGTTTGATCTAACGGTCAGGA
>NW_017672964.1:79362-110877 GCF_001879085.1 Nicotiana attenuata
ACCCCCCCCCCCCCAAAAAACGGTGTTACAACAAGTTTCAACCTGAAACTTGAATTTCAAATTCCAAAATCTTCAAAAACCAAAAAAAACCAACAAAAACAATAGAAAATTCCAAAAAAAAGTACTGTTACGTTGAGTTTTCATAGATCAATTGCAAGTTTTAGCTACTGTTCTGAATTTTAGCTTAGTTCAAAGAGGAAAATGGCTTAAATGTTCCTTGTGTGCTGATTGCTGAAACTTCAGAGGTTTATTGGGTTTGACTTCGAGTGGGTTTGGGTTCAATCAAGTTATTTTTGGTCATTTTTTGGTGTTGTTCTTCTATAGTTCATCCCTGGGTATATGTGATGTTGTTTTGGGTTTGAAACTGCTTCTGTGGCTGCTGGTTGCAACTGCTGTTTGTTGATTGCCATTACTAATTCCTTCCTCCTTTATTCTGATTCGATTCCAGGTACACTTCTATGACTTAAGTGATATGGAAGTCTGAATCAACATGTATGAACTATTTGTAGAATCAAAGGATGAAGAGAAAGACTTGTTGTTTCACTTGGATTTTCCTTGTAGTCATCACTAGTTTTTGATACTTAGTTGCACAATTCATTTTGAACGAGTACTCTCTGGAATTAATTAAGACTATTTGTGTAATTAGGACTGTTGGACCTCGGATTATTCAGTAGCTTTAAATATAGTTTCATTTTTTGTTAGTTTAATTTTAGTATTAGAGATAGCATGAATTTGAAACTGTTTCTAGGGTCATAGATCTTCACCTTGTAATTGAAAATTGGACATTATTGTTTCTAGGGTCGTAATAGTCTATCATCTGTTTGTGATGTGGACAATCAGTAATCACATCTTATGCATAATCTAGCTTTATTTTAGATATCAAATGGTCCCTGAGTTTAACTTGTTGCAGAGTCAGTTGTTCAATGTACAAATATCAGATGGATTATCTACTATCCCACGTTTATTTAGCTTGTTTTGATTCAAATTCGTATGGTATGATCCCTTAGATCTGTGCTTCTTTGGGTTTGTTAGGAATTCAGTTCATGAAATGGATAGTGAGATAGCCCTGAAGTTTGTGATCTCAAGGGATATCTGTCCAAATAATTGTTGGGGCCAGTCTCAAGCCCAAAACGCTGAGGGCCAATCACAGGCCCAAATACTAAGTAATTCAACTCCCTTTTCTATGGGCTGGCTTCGAAGCCCACTTTGCCAACGACTATCCCTGAGCAGACCCATTTGATCTTTGTTTGGATTTGGCTTAAAAGCTTTAATTCATAGTTTACGCAATACAAATTTGGGCCTTCGAGTTAGGTAGCGAATTCGAATTAAGAGGTTTTACCCTCTTGTTTGAATTCGGACTTGAATTCGAGGCCCGAGTTTTACAATATTAATTAATAGGGCCCGTTAGAGACAAATTAAATAGAGAATTGTAGTTTGCTTTAGGCTGGCCTTTAAATAATGAAACGAGGTGCGCCGCGCCAAATAAAAATGCATAAATTGCATGGCCCTCTTTAAATGCTTATACTAAAATACTTAGAATTCGGGACGTGCCGTTTAGCGAATTTTCACGGCCTCCCGCAAAGATGATAACACGTTAGTCGCTTTAGGCGCGTTCTTTAATAATTTTACCTTCCTAAGTTCGGGTGTGCATTTCATGCGACCCAAATCCAAATCCCAAAACGTTGAATAAAAATGTGTCGAGGATCCGGGTGCATTTCATGTGACGTGATCCAAAAACACGTTTTTAAACGACGTTCACTTTCTCAAAAAATTTAATTAAAAGCGGTAAGTAATTTTTAAAATTGCACTATAGGATAACATGTTTTAAAATCAGATTTTTTCCAAGTATAGTAGTTGAGCGACCGTGCTAGAACCACGGAACTCGGGAGTGCCTGACCCCTTCTCCCGGGTTAACAGAATTCCTTACCCGGATTTTTGGTTCGCAGATTGTAAAACAGAGTCAAACCCTTTCCTCGATTCGGGATTCAAACTGGTGACTTGGGACACCATAAATCTCCCAAGTGGCGACTCTGAATCTCTTAATAAACGAATCCCATTTCGATTGTCCTTAAATTGGAAAAACTCCCTTTATTATACCCTTCAAGGGGTGTAGTAGCGAAAAAGGAGGTGTGACAACCGGGATCAAATAAGACTGAGGCATCTCTGTTGCAGACTGAAATAGTACCTGTAATGACAGCATCCGAAGCAATGGCATATGTCCTGCCCTGAAGAGCATAAAAGCGAGCCTGACCACCGCCCGATCGACCTCCACTCCTGGGGCGACCCTTGACTGCCTGACCCTCACCCATAGCTGGCTGGGCGGGTGCTGAAGAAACTGGACCAGAAGACGAGGGCTGACCCCTCTGCTGAGATGAGCTAGCAGCACGACGAGGACACTGCCTCCACATATGCCCAAACTCTCCACACTCATAGCAGCTCCCATGTGCTGGAGACTGGGACTGAAGGGAACCCCTCGCACCGGAGTGACTAGCTGATGCACCGGCCTGGAAGAACCCTGAGCAGACGGGGCACAAGATGAACTCTGTGCTGGAAGAGCGCTGAGAGATGGCTGACTCTGCTGAGAACCATGATAACCACGACCTGAAGATGCCCCGCGATACTCGGGACGAGCCGACTGAGCGGGCCTGAAAGAACGACCCCGACCCTGCTGGAACTGGCCCCTCGAAAGTGCGCCACTGTAACTGCCAGAACCTCGAGGCCTCTTGGCCTCCCTCTCCTCTCGACCCTGATGGCGAACCGCCGCAATTTCTCGGGCTATGTCAACCACCTCCTCGAATGTGGCACCCAGCACTCGCTCTCTAGTCATAGGAACACGAAGATCGTAGTTAAGACCATCAACAAATCTCCGGATACGCTCACGATCGGTCGGAACCAGCCAAACGGCATGACGAGCCAACTCTAAAAACCTCATCGCATACTGAGACACCGTCATATCTCCCTGCCGCAGCCACTCAAACTGTCTGCGCAGCTCCTCTCTGTGGGACTGCGGTACATACTTCTCGAAGAAGAGAGTGCACCAGCCAGCCTACGGCTCTCGTACGCCTCCCACCAAGTGAAGGCAGCCCCAGTAAACTGAAAGGTGGTAAAAGCCACACCACTAGACTCGAGAATCCCTGTTGTACGGAGCATCCGCTAACATCTGTCAAGAAAACCCTGGGCATCCTCGCCCTCAGCACCACTGAATGTCGGAGGATGGAGTCTACCAAACCTCTCAAGACGACGTTGCTCATCCTCAGGCATAGCTGAAACCCTGAACTCCTGCACTGGTGCTACTAGCTGAGCTGGAGGTGCCTCTGGAGTCTGTAATCCCTGCACTACCTGCTCAGGTGTGCGAGCAGCGGGGGTCTGATTGCCTCCCCCAGCCTGCGAAGTAGTTGCTGCTGTGGTGGCTGAAACTGCTTGAGCCAGGCCGGTGCAAACTGTCAAAATCTGAGCCAAGGTCTCCTGAAGACCCGGAATCACGATGGGCACAGCTGGTGCCTGAACTGGTGTTGCTGGAGCCTGATCCTGAGCTGGGGCAACTGGTGGATCAACAGGCGCTGCCCCTGCTGCCCTGCCTCTACCACGGCCACGACCGCGTCCACTGCCGCTGGTGGCCTCAGTGGGTGGTACTGGTGGTCGTCCACCACATTCGGTAGCTCGTGTCCTCACCATCTATGATAGAATAGAATTAAAGAGAAGTTTAGTACTCGGATCAACAAGTTCGCACGACAAGAATTTCAAGAATGTGAAGTTTTCCTAAAGGTTCTGCAGCCTCCCGAGGATAAGCACAGACGTCTCGATACCGATCCGCGAGACTCTACTAAACCAGCTCATGACTCGTGAGACCTAGTAACCTAGGCTCTGATACCAACTTATCACGGCCCAAATCCCAAACATGGCCGTGATGGCGCCTCTCGTGAAGACAAGGCCAGCCAGAACAACTCAAACACCTCTTTTAGCAATAAATTAGTCATTAATAAATCCAAACGCGTGTAAAACAATCGCAAATGCGGAAAACAGCGATAATAATAAGGAAACCAACCTGACACAGCCCAAACTAGGGTGTCACAAGTCATGAGCTACTACAAAGTTGCTATACGTCTACGAAATAGAATATCTGATACAATAGTCTGAAGGAACTTAAATAACATAAGATAGGGGAGTCAAGGGGCTGCGGACGTCAACAGCTACCTCGAAGCTCCAACTCGCTGCCTGGTCTGGGAAGAATATCAGTGCTCAGGTGCGGACTCTACTATGCCCGAATCTGCACGCATGGTGCAGGGAGTAATGTGATTACTCCGACCTAAAAAGCAATGATAATAAATAATAACTGAAGGTAAGAAAACACATAACAACACAAGGCAATTCTATATTAGGCAGTAAATCACTTAAAGCAGTAAAATCCGTAAAGAGTCAAATGAATCTCATTTTTAAAAATAGGTAAATCAGGTAAGACAGCAGATAATCAGTGAGTAGTAAAATTGCCCCTCAGGCCCAGTATCAATCGCTCAGTACAGTAACAGACCCTCGGGCTCAATCTCAGTCACTCAGCAAAGTATCAGCCCCTCGGGCTCACTCTCAAATCACATGGGTACCCGCGCTCACTGTGGGTGCGCAGACTCCGGAGGGGCCCCTTACGGCCCAAGCGCTATATCAACATAAGGCCTGAAAGCCTTCTCACATCACACATAAGGCCTGAAAGCCTCCTCACATCACACTCGAGGCCTGAAAGCCTCCTGACATCACACTCAAGGCCTGAAAGCCTTCTCACATCACACTCAAAGCCATAAAGCCTTCTCACATCACACTCAAGGCCTGAAAGCCTTCTCAGTCCAAGAAACATCATAAGCCCCTCGGGCTTCAATAAAATAATAGTGCTCAGCCCCAAACAACAGTGAAAATATCATTAAAGTCTCAAAATTCAATTAAAGCGGCCGAGTTGGTAAAACAGTATAATCATTAGGACTGAGTTCAAGTAATATATCAAAATAGTGAGGAAACAGTGATAACAATCCCTGAAGAATTCAAATAGTTGGCATTAAGCCCAAATCATGATGATAAACTAAACAGCTCAGTCAAAAAAAATGCGGTAAAATATCAAACGGGACGGACCAAGTCACAATCCCCAGTAGAAAACAACCCTGCGCTCACCATTAAGCACGTGTTCACCTCAATACAGCACTACGTTGTGCAAATCCGAGGTTTCAAACCCTCAGGATATCATTTACTATCATTACTCACCTCAAGCCGGCCAAAATCCTAGCTCGCTATACCCTTGCCTCGCAAATCGACCTCCTCGCGCATCGAATCTGATCAAAACCACAACGAATATGTTACAATAGGCTAAGGGAACATAACCCAATCGAAAAGAATCGAAAAGCATCGAAAATCACGAAATTTGCAAAACCCGAGCCCCGGGCCCACTTCTCGAATTTCAGAAAATTTTACATCAACGGATTCCTTATCTCGCCACGAGTTTATACATATCAAGAACTCCCAAATCAGAGCTCAAATGACCCATCAAAACCCAATTTGAAGTTCTTCCCCCTTTTTGATAAATTTTCATGAAATTCTAGGTTGACTCTACCCTTAAATCACGTATTTAGGTCATAGAACTCACCTCCAATCAATCCCAATCGAAATCCCCTTCAATTCTCGTCCAAAAGCTCTCAAGGATGTTCAAAAATGGTGGAAAAATACCTTAGCTCGCGGAACAAAATGAAACTTTTAAAACCCCTTTCTGTCCAGACATTTTCGCTTCTGCGATACTCTAACCGCTTCTGCGGAACACCTCCGCTTCTGCGGAGCTTTACTATTTGCTCGGGACCGCTTCTGCGGTCTAAATCTGCTTCTGCGGACACCGCTTCTGCGGACACCTGCCCGCTTCTGCGAAAAATCCCAATGGCCCATGTCCGCTTCTGCGGTTCCATCGCCGCATCTGCGACACCGCAGATGCGGCTCCCAGCCCGCATCTGCGAAAAAATAACTCCTCAAGAAACTCGCACCTGCGACTCCCTTTCCGCATCTCCGGAATCGCATCTGCGGTCCCTTTTTCGCAGATGCGGAAATACCAGAACCAGCAAACTTCTGAAATGCTACAAGTCCAAAATTCATCCCGATGGCCATCCGAAATCACCCCGAAGCCCCCGGGACCTCAACCAAAAGTGCCAATCCATCCTAAAACATCATTAAAACTTGCTCCAATCATCAAAACACCTCCCCAACACCAAAACCATCAAATTACATCGGATTCAAGCCTAAGTTCTTCTAAAACTTCTGAAACACACATTTGATCAAAAACGCGACCAAAACACCTCAGAATGACATGAAATTTTGCACACACATCCCAAATCACCTAACGGAGCTACAGCAACTCTCGAAATTCCATTCCGACCCTCGGATCAAAATCTCACCTATCAACCGGAATTCACCAAAATACTAACTTTGCCAATTCAAGCTTAATTCTACACCGGACCTCCAAAACCAATTCTGATCACGCTCCTAAGTCACAAATCATCCCCCGAAGCTAACCAAATCACCGAAAATCACATCCGAGCCCTCTAACTCATAAGTCAACATCCGGTTGACTTTTCCAAATCAAACCTTCCTTAAAGAGACTAAGTGTCTCATTTCCTTCTAAAACCAACCCAAATCAACTCGTTCACACAAGACTCTTATAATGAGGCATAAAGAAGCAGAAAATGGGGAAAACGGGACGGTAACTCACGTGACGACGGGTCGGGTCGTCACAAATATCCATCCCTCAATATAATCAACCGCGCTCACTAGGGTGTGTGCAGACTCCGAAGGGGCTCCTTCACCCCAAGCGCTATCGTAAATCAGTACACCACTGCGGCGTGCATCCCGATCACATATATGTAATCAATATAACATACAGCAGCATGCAGCCCGATCCCATAATATCACTCACACTCAGGCCCTTGGCCTCACTCAGTCATCAATCTCTCTAGTCTCTCGGGCTCACAATGTCATAAAACTAGCCCAAAATGATGATATGATATGCCCAATAAATGGTAACAGTGACTGGGATATGATATGCATATGAATGCGTATGACTGAGTATATAAAGCAATGAAAGCAGATAACTCAACAGTAGAAATGACCTCAGTGGGTCCCAACAGGATACGCATGTAGCCTAGACATGGTTCTTAACGTGGATCACAGCTCAATAGCTCAAATACGTAGAAATTTCATGGTTACAGGTAAGATCAGGCAACTACACAGTACCACACGGTGCACGCCCACACGCCCGTCACCTAGCATGTGCGTCACCTCAACACCAATCACATAGCACATAATTTGGGGTTTCATACCCTTAGCACCAAGTTTAGAAGTGTTACTTACCTCGAACAAGCCAATTCCAATATCGAGCGAGCCAAACGATGCACCAAGAATGCCATCCCGCGCGTACCGACCTCTGAATGGCTCATAACTAGCCAAAAGCAACTCAAATACATCAAATGATACCAAAGGAAACAAACCCAATCGATAAAAGTTGAATCTTTAATCAAAGCCCAAAAATTGACCGAAAAGTCCAACTCGGGCCCACGTATCGGAACCCAACAAAACTTACAAAATCCGACAACTCATTCAATTACGATTCAATCCTACTAGTTTCATTCAAAGCGGACTCCAAATCGATGTTCATAACTCAAAAATTCACATTAAGAAACATTAGGTTAAAACCCCCAATTTCTCTTTAAAATTCATCAACCAATTGCCAAAAATGAAGATAGATTAATGGAATAAGATCAAAACCAAGTGTAGAATACTTACCCCAATTCTTGTGATGAAAATTACTCCAAAAATTGCCTCAATCCGAGTCCCACATCTCAAAATATGAAGAACGAACCAAAACCTCGATTTTATAGCTTCTGCCAAAAAATTTTGCATATGCGGTTAGAATGTCACATCTACGACCTCCGCTTCTGCGAAGAAATCCCCGAACAGCCATCACCGCTTCTGCGATCCGTTACCGCTTCTACGACCATGCTCCTGCGCTTAGTAATCCGCATTTGGGGCTGCGCTGGTGCGCCCAAGCACCCGCACCTTTGATCCTCACGCCTAGCTCCCCTTCACGCTTCTGCGACGACACTTCCGCTTTTGCAGCTCCGCACCAGCGCACATAAATCCATAGGTGCAGTCACACCAGAACCAGCAGCCTCAGCAATTCAATATGAAATGAAAATGATCTGAACCTCGTCTGAAACTCACCCGGGCCACTTGGGACCCTGACCAAATATACCAACAAGTCAAATAACATAATACGGACCTACTCAAGGCCTCAAATCATGCATAACAACATCGAAATGACGAATCATACCTCAAATCAAACTTAAATGAACTTTGAACTTTCAACTTCCAAAACTCGCGTCGAAACATATCAAATCCACCCGCAATGAACCCAAATATTGCACACAAGTCCCAAATGATATAACGAGCTATCCCCATTCCCTATACCACAATTCGAATCCGATATCAAAAGTGTACTCTCGGTCAAACTTTTCAAAAATTTAACTTTCGCCATTTCAAGCCAAATTCAACTAGACCTCCAAATCAAAGTCCGGACGCGCTCCTAATTCCAAAATCACCCAACGGAACTAATGGAACCATCAAAAATCCTATCCGAGATCAAATACTAAAAAGTCAAACTTGGTCAACTCTTCCAATTTAAAGCTTCCTATTTGAGAATCATTCTTCCAATTCATCTTCGAATAACCTGCAAACCAAAACCGATGATTCACACAAGTCATAATACATTATAAGGGGCTACTCATGCTCTCAAACTGCTGAGCGAAGTGAAAATTCTCAAAACAGTCGGTCGGGTCATTACTCAAGCAAGAACATACGATATTAACAAAGAAAAAAATGGGGAAAAGGAATTGGATTTCAACATGTTCTTGACACTTAAATACTTCAAACACACAAAACAAAGGTAAAAAAATGAATCAAGTAAACTATGAAGATCGAAACCAAATTAATATGCCACTTTAATTAAAACAATGTAAACCCTAAAGTTCAATAAAATAGTCAAACAAGAACATGCAAAGTAAGAAAATGAGGCTGAGATTTCAAGGTTTACCTAATTCCAAAGGCTTTCGGGGTTAAATTGAGTAGCGAGCAAATGCACAGGACAAAGAGCAGCGGTTGTCCGACCTTGGAACGCTCGCTTCGTTCCAACTGACGCTGAAATAAATATTTTTTGCATCATGACAGAAAGAAACGAGGGTTTTGGGACGAAAATGGTTGAAAAGAGCTCAAGGTTCAGTGGTGGTCAGTGGCGGCAGTGGTGGTCGCCGGGGCTTTTTGGTGGTGAAACTAAAGGGGAAGTGTGTATCTCCTAGAGATCTACACGTTTATGTGAGGCTTGTGTGGTGGGGATGACTGGTATGTCACTAATTTGAGAAAGAAAAGAGGAAAAATTGGGTGGCTAGGGTTTCAAATTTAGCCGGATTTGTGGATATTGGTGAGGATTTAGAGGATTTGGAGGTTGGAATCGGAAAGAGGAGGTTGAGATGGGAGGGGGGTGAAAGTTTGGTGGTGATTGGAGGTTGCCGGCCGCCGATGTGCGATTTCAATGGGCGGCGGGCGGCGGCGGGCAGAGAGACGAGAAAGAGTGAAGAAAGAGGAAGAAGAAAGAACTAAAGAGGAAATGAGGGCAAATTTTGGGGTTTTAAGACTTTAAATACCTGGAATGAGGGATAGATAAATAGCGTTGGATCAAAGGGTGATCAATGGTTGAGATTGGATCTCTGATTTCATCAAGTGAAACGATGTAGTTTAAGCAAAAACTACGTCGTTTTAGCCTCCCCTTCCCTGGTAGGCCTGGATCCGGGCTTGGTCAGTGAGACTTGGGCCACGGATTTCGAAGTTTTGTGGCCTAATTTTATGAAACAAAATATGAGCCCTCTTTATCCTATTCCCTTCTTATTAAATTATAATTATAATTATACAACACTATTAATTAACTAAAATATTCAATTGATAAGCCAACTAATTTAATTCACCAATCAAATAATTAATTAATTCCTAAATTTCAAAAAGGAAGAAAGAAATATATATTTTTTATATTTTTTTTGAAGATAAAAACTCAATTAAAGTGCACAAAATTGAGAGAAAAATAATTAAAAAAAATAAGAAACTAATACATTGGGAAATATTGTTTATACTTAACCTCCGTTATACTTTGGGGATAAAAATACCCCCGTCGTTACAATTCTTATCAAATATGCTCCTATCTCTAACAGAGATCCACCGTGGTAATGACTCGACTATTAAAATTCCATGTGGCCTGACATTTAGGTGAGGCGGATGCCATGTGGCATGCCACTACACCACACTAACCTTAATTATTTTACCCACTCCCCTAACTAACATCGAGATCCATCCATTAAAGAATCAGCAAAACTAACAAAAACCCATCTAGAAACAATCCCAAATATCAAGAAGTTTCAAGACGGAATCACATGAGTTGATTTCATAAAAGTTACCAAAACAAATTTTAAAAACAAAAGTACCCCAAAAACAGATATATCACGCAAAAATCTGATTGTGGAAAAGAATAAGGTAAACAATGAAAGAACGGTGAAATCTCCATATATTGGGTAGGATTCATGTTCCCAACTAAGAGAACTCCTCATTTGAAGCACACATAATATCTAAGTTTATCAAAATATTCAATCTTGCACATGTTATATGTTAGAATTTTAAGTGAATCTGTGTGTTCATATGAGTTGAGAAAAATTTGGTTCTTTACACCCTTCTCATAGTGAGTTAGAGCGTGACTTTTGGGAGCTTCATTGTCACGACCCGGATTTCCCACCCTCGGGAGTCGTGATGGCGCCTACTCGTAGAGCTAGGCAAGCCACAATCTTAGAAATCATTAACTCTTTTTGTTTTTAATTCCTTTTTAACCAATTAAATTAACAGGGAATAAACAATTAAATAAATTATAGCGGAATATGAAATTTAGCGGAAGTCTTAAATAAAATATAAAATCAAAATATCCTGAAGACCAACACATGCCTCTAACCAGAACCTGGTGTCACAACATCCACGGACTGTCTAAGGATTACTATAAATAGTGTTTGAAAGAAAAAACATAATCTGTCTCGAGTACAGATGACAACAGAACATAAAAACTGAAAGAAGAGACGTCGGGCCTGCGAACGCCAGCAGGGCTACCTCGGAGTCTCGGACTGAAGGCTAGCTCCCAATCTACTGCTAATGACCAAATGCTACTCCGGGACCTGGATCTGTGCAAAAGAGCACAGAGTGTAGTATCAGCACAACCGACCCCATGTGTTGGTAAGTGCCTAGCCTAACCTCGGCGAAGTAGTGACGAGGCTAGGACCAGACTACCAAATAAACCTGTACAGATATACAATATATTGCAGAAAAATAAACACAAAAGATAGCAGGGGGGGGGGGGGGTACATGCCTCGGGGAACAGTTCAACTTAGCAGAAACTAAACAAATGTGAAGGAACAGTACAGTATCTAAAACAATATAGTAACGCTACTGTTGCGGCGCGCAACCCGATCCATAGGCATATAATATATTATATATATTATATATATTATATATATATATATATATATATATATATATATATATTATATATATATATATATATATATATATGTATGTATATATATATATATACATACATACATATATAACTGTTGCGGCGTGCAACCCGATCCAATAAATATAATATATCTGTTGCGGCGTGCAACCCGATCCAATATAATATCTGTTGCAGCGTGCAATCCGATCCAATATAATATATATGTTGCGGCGCACAACCCGATCCATATATGTATACATAAATAAAAATATTGCGGCACGCAACCCGTTCCAAATATACAGCTCACAGTAATCATGACAAAAAATCCGGCAAGGGATTAACCATAAAATACTCTATCCCGGCAAGGGAACTCAACAGTACAAGTATATTCGTACCGGCAAGGGAGAACCAGCTATAACCAATCTCAATTCAACTTCTAATCATCTCCATTATCACCATTTCCAACTCATAAATAACTTCTACAAAAATAAGCTAATCCTTTACTCAATACCACGGATCTACTCACTATTGCAACCATAGTATTATTCAAGAATACAACAAATATCAATTTAAGACTCACGGTCATGCTCGACACCGACGTATAGATACTCGTCACCATGCCTATACGTCGTACTTCACAAGAAACACATAGCAAATATGACTCAACTCCTAATCCCTCAAGCTAAGGTTAGTCCAAGCACTTACCTTGATGCCTTGAACACACAACTCAAGCCTCAATTATAGCTTTACTCTTGATTTCCACCGCCAATTCGCTCGTATCTAATCACAAATTACTTAATTACATCAATAAGTGCTAAATGAATCAACCCCAATGCATGAAAATGAGTTTTCCAAAGTTTTACCCAAAAAGTCAAAAATCGCCCCCGGGCCCACGTGGTCAAAACCCGAGGTTCGAACCAAAACCCGATTACCCATTCCCCCACGAACTCAAATATATAATTTTTTTTGAAATCGGACCTCAAAATCCAAGAATTCTTTAAAACTTCATAAAACATCATTTTTTTTCCAATTTAGGTCAGATTCACGTCAAACGACGTCCGTTTTCAACCAAATTTCACAGGAATGATTTAAACCATATATAAGACCTGTACCGGGCGCCGGAACCAAAATACGGGCCCGATACCAACACGTTCTAATAAATTTTCGTTTCAAATTTCCTTAAACAATTGCAGAAAAACAATTTTACAAAAAAATTCATTTCTCGGGCTCGGGACCTCGGAATTCGATTCCGGGCATACGCCCAAGTCCCATATTTCCTACGGACCCTCTGGGACCGTCAAATCACGGGTCCGGGTCCGTTTACCAAAAATATTCGCCAAGGTCAAATTTATTCATTTTAACATCAAAACTTAGCATTTTTCACATAATTTCATATTTAAGCTTTTCGGCTACGCGCCCAGACTGCGCACGCAAATTGAGGCGACTCTGAATGAGGTTTTCAAGGCCTAGGTGACACAGAATTCAATTAAAAATAGGTGATGACCCTTTGGGTCGTCACATTCTCCACCTCTAAAACAACCGTTCATCCTCGAACGGACAGAAGAAGGAAGTACCTGAGTCGGGGAAAAGATGAGGATAACGGCTCCGCATATCTGACTCGGACTCGTAGGTCGATGCCTCAGGAGGCTGACCTCTCCACTGGACACGAACAGAAGGGGAACTCTTCAACCTCAACTGACGAATCTGCCGGTCTAGAATAGCTACCGGCTCCTCCTCATAAGACAAGTCCTTGTCCAACTGGACAGTGTTGAAATATAACACGTGGGCTGGATCACCGTGATACCTCCGAAGCATGGACACATGAAACACTGGATGCATGGCTGATAAGCTCGGCGGCAAAGCAAGTCTATAAGCCACCTCTCCCACTCGATCAAGAATCTCAAACGGACCAATGAACCTAGGGCTAAGCTTGCCCTTCTTCCCAAATCTCATCACGCCCTTCATAGGAGACACTCGGAGCAATACCTGCTCACCAACCATAAAAGCCACATCTCGAACCTTGCGGTCTGCATAGCTCTTTTGCCCGGACTGAGCTGAACGAAGCCTATCCTAAATGATCCTGACCTTGTCCAAGGCCTCCTGAACCAGATCTGTACCCAACAACCGAGCCTCTCCCGGCTCAAACCATCCAACCGGAGACCGACACTGCCTACCATATAAAGCCTCATAAGGAGCCATTTGGATGCTCGACTGGTAGCTGTTGTTGTAGGCAAACTCTGCTAAAGTCAAAAACTGGTCCCACGAGCCTCAAAGTCAATAACACAAGCTCGGAGCATATCCTCCAAAATCTGAATAGTCCGCTCCGACTGACCGTCCGTCTGGGGATGAAATGATGTGCTCAACTCAACTCGTGTGCCCAACTCTCGCTGAACTGCTCTCCAGAAACGCGAGGTAAACTGCGTACCCCGGTCTGAAATGATAGATACGGGCACACCATGAAGGCGAAAAATCTCTCGAATGTAGATCTCGGCTAACCTCTCAGATGAATAGGAGACTGCCACAGGAATGAAATGCGCTGACTTGGTCGGCCTATCAACAATAACCCATACTGCATCGAACTTCTTCCGAGTCAGCGGAAGTCCAATAACAAAGTCCATAGTGATCCTCTCCCACTTCCACTCGGGAATCTCAATCCTCTGAAATAAACCACCAGGCCTCTGATGCTCGTACTTAACCTGCTGACAATTCAAACAACGAGCCACATATGCTACGATATCCTTCTTCATTCTATGCCACCAATAATGTTGCCGCAAATCCTGATACATCTTCGCGGTTCCCGGATGAATAGAGTACCGGGAGCTATGGGCCTCCTCTAAAATCAACTCTCGTAGCCCATCCACATTAGGCGCACTAACTCGGCCCTGCAATCTCAAAACTCCATCATCATCTAAGGTAACCTGCCTGGCACCTCCGCGCTGCACCGTGTCTCTAAGGACACGCAAATGGGGATCATCATACTACCGATCACGAATACGCTCCAATAATGAAGAACGAGTGACCGTGAAAGCTAACACACGACTGGGCTCAGAAACATCCATTCTCACGAACTGATTGGCTAAAGCCTGAACATCCAAAGCAAGCGACCTCTCACCGACCGGAATATAAGCAAGACTGCCCATACTGGCTGACTTCCTACTCAAAGCATCGGCCACAACATTGGCCTTTCCCGGATGATATAAAATGGTGATATCATAATCCTTCAACAACTCCAACCACCTCATCTGCCTCAAATTCAACTCCTTTTGCTTGAACAAGTACTGAAGACTCTTGTGATCCGTGAACACCTCGCATGCCACGCCATATAGATAATGCCTCCAAATCTTCAATGCGTGAACTATGGCTGCCAACTCCAAATCATGAACCGGATAGTTCTTCTCATGAATCTTCAACTGCCTCGAAGCATAGGCAATGACTTTTCCATCCTGCATCAACACTGCCCCAAGCCCAACACGGGAAGCATCATAATAAACTGTATAAGGCCCTGAACCTGTGGGCAAAACCAACACCGGTGCCGTAGTCAGAGCTGTCATGAGCTTCTGAAAACTCGCCTCACACTCATCCGACCATCTGAACTGGGCACCTTTCTGGATCAATCTGGTCATCGGGGCTGCAATATATAAAAACCCATCTACGAACAGACGATAGTAGCTTGCCAATCCCAAGAAACTCCAAATCTCTGTAGCTGATGCTGGTCTAGGCCAGTTCTTGACTGCCTCAATCTTCTTTGGGTCCACCTGAAACCCTCTGCTGATACGACATGACCCAAAAATGCAACTGAATTCAACCAGAATTCACACTTCGAGAACTTAGCATATAACCGACTATCCCTCAGAGTCTGAAGAACCACTCTAAGGTGATGCTCGTGCTCCTCCTGGCTGCGGGAATATATCAATATATCATCAATGAAGACTATCACGAACGAGTCCAAATAAGGCCTGGACACTCGGTTCATCAAGTCCATGAAAATTGCTGGGGCATTTGTCAACCCGAATGACATAACCAAGAACTCATAATGCCCGTACCGAGTGCGGAAAGCTGTCTTAGGGACATCGGATGCCCTAATCCTCAACTGATGGTAGCCAGATCGCAAGTCAATCTTTGAAAATACCCTGGCACCCTGAAGCTGGTCGAACAAATCATCAATCCTCAGCAGCGGATACTTATTCTTGATTGTAACCTTGTTCAATTGCCGGTAATCAATACACATTCTCATTGACCCATCCTTCTTCTTGACAAATAACACCGGCGCACCCCAAGGCGAAACACTGGGTCTAATGAAACCCTTCTCAAGCAAATCCTGCAACTGCTCCTTTAACTTTTTCAACTCAGGAGGCACCATACGATACGGCGGGATAGAAATGGGCGGAGTGCTCGGTACCAGATCAATGCGAAAGTCTATATCCCTGTAGGGTGGCATACCCGGCAGGTCTAAAGGAAATACCTCAGGGAACTCACGAACAACGGGCACAGAATCAATAGAAGGGACCTCAGCACTAGAATCACGAACATATGCCAAATAGGCCAAACACCCCTTCTCGACATACGCCGAGCCTTCACATACGAGATAACACTGCGGGTAGAATGACCAGGAGTCCCTCTCCACTCTAAACGAGGCATACTCGGTAAAGCTAAGGTCACAGTCTTGGCATGACAGTCCAAGATAGAGTGATAGGGTGATAACCAGTCCATCCCCAATATAATATCAAAGTCAATCATGTCTAGAAGCAACAAATCTACACGAGTCTCAAGACCCCCAATCACCACAATACAAGAACGATGGACTCGATCGACCACAATAGAATCACCCACCGTTGTAGACACATAAATAGGAATACCCAATGCATCACTAGGCATGATCAAATACGGGGCAAAATAAGATGACACATACGAATACGTAGACCCCGGATCAAACAACACTAAAGCATCCCTATCACAAACCAGAACTGTACCTGTAATAACCGCATCTGAAGCCTCTGCCTCGGGTCTGGCCTGAAGAGCATAACATCGGAGTTGGGCCCCACCACTCTAATCTACCTCTCTAGGACGGCCTGCTGCTGGCTGGCCTCCACCTCTGGCGGTCTGAGCTCTACCTCTAAATCCTCTACCTCCCCCTCTAGCACCTCTACCCCCGCCTCTAGCTAGCTGGGCAGCCTGTGGAACATCTGGTGCCTGAATCATAGCACGAGGACCCTGCTGCTGCGATTGAGTACTCACTAACCTCGGACAAGCCCTCCGAATATGACCATACTCACCACACTCATAGACCTTGGCGGCCTGAATGATCACCCCGAAAGCTCTGGAGCAGCGGTGCACTGATAAGAGCTGGTGGTGCACTGTAGGTCTGCTGATCAGAATACTGCCCGCGAGAAACACGACCACCTGAAGCACCGTAAGAAACCTGGAGTGCTGACTGGAAGGGCCTAGGAGGATGACCCCTATCATACAAATCTCTGCCTCCAGTCGAGGCACCACTGAATCTGCCTGACTGACGGGGTCTCTTGTCTGCCCTGTGACCACCCCCCTGCAATAGTACCATCTCGATCCTCCGGGCCACATTGGCCGTCTCCTAAAAAGTGATATCACTCCCAGCCTCCCTAGCCATCTGAAGACGAATCGGCTGGATAAGGCCGTCAATAAACCTCCTAACCCTCTCTCTCGGTAGGGAGTATAACCAGAGCATGGCGAGCTAAGTCAATGAACCTGGTCTCATACTGGGTGACCGTCACGGAACCCTGCTGGAGGCGCTCAAATTGGCTCTGATAGGCCTCTCTCTGAATAATGGGGAGAAACTTCTCCAAAAATAGATGTGTGAACTGCTCCCATGTCAAGGCTGGTGATCCTGCTGACCTAGCTAAGCAATAATCCCTCCACCAAGTCTTGGCGGATCCAGACAAGCGAAATGTAGCGAAATCAACCCCATTGGTCTTAACAATACCCATGTTCCGAAGAACCTCGTGGCAACTATCCAGATAATCCTGGGGATCCTCAGTAGATGCACCGCTGAATGTAGAAGTGAAGAGCTTGGTGAACCTGTCCAATCTCCACAAAGCATCGGCAGACATAGCTGCTCCATCACCGGCCTGGGCTACCACGCCTGGCTAAGCTGCTCCAACTAGCTGAACTGCTGGAGTCTGAGTCTGGGGAGCTACTTGCTCCGAAGTACGAGTAGCCGGAGTCTGGGCTCCTCCTCCAGCCTGAGAAGTGGCTGGTGCTACAGGAAGCAAGCCTGCCCGAGTGACACTCTCCATGAGGCCCACTAATTGGACCAGAGCATCCTGAAGAACTGGGGTAGCTATAAACCCCTCTGGGACCTGAGCTGGGCCCACCGAAACTGCTGGGGCCGGAACCTCATCGTCAAAATCAACCTGAGGCTCCGCCACTGGTGCTGCTGCTCGGGGCTGAGCTCTGCCCCTACCTCGGCCTCGCCCTCTGCCACTCGTGGGAGCTGCTGCTGGGGGCTCGGACTGCTGAGCGGTAGATGAGGAAGCGCGTGTTCTCGCCATCTGCGAAAGAACAGAGTAGAAATTCAATTAGCTTTGAGAAACCAAACCGCACGACAAGAAAGAATAAATGTGAAACATTTCCTAACTCTGTAGCCTTTGGGGGATAAATACAGACATCTCCGTACCGATCCCTCAGACTCTACTGAGCTTGTCCGTGAATTGTGAGACCTATGTAACCTAGAGCTTTGATACCAACTTGTCACGACCCGGATTTCCCACCCTCGGGAGTTGTGATGGCGCCTACTCGTAGAAGCTAGGCAAGCACGATCTTAGAAATCATCCACGATCTTAGAAAATCATTAACTCTTTTTGTTTTTAATTCCTTTTTAACCAATTAAATTACCGGAAATAAACAAATAAATTACAGTGGAAAATGAAATTTAGCGGAAGTCTTAAATAATATATAAAACCAAAATATCCTGAAGGCCAACACATGCCTCTAACCAGAACCTGGTGTCACAACATCCACGGAGTGTCTAGGATTACTACAAATAAGTGTTTGAAAGAAAAGAACATAGTTTGTCTCGAGTACAAATGACAACAGAACATAAAAACTGAAAGAAGAGACGTCGGGCCTGCGAACGCCAGCAGGGCTACCTCGGAGTCTCGGACTGAAGGGTAGCTCCCAATCTACTGCTGATGACCAAATGCTACTCCGGGACCTGGATCTATGCAAAAAAGCACAGAGTGTAGTATCAGCACAACCGACCCCATGTGTTGGTAAGTGCCTAGCCTAACCTCGTCGAAGTAGTGACGAGGCTAGGACCAGACTACCAAATAAACCTGTACAGATATACAATATATTGCAGAAAAATAAACAAGAAATNGTAAAATAAAACTAAAATGAGCAGTTAAAAGGGAGGGGGTACATGCCTCGGGGAAACAGTTCAACTTAGCAGAAACTAAACAAATGTGAAGGAACAGTACAGTATCTAAAACAATATAATAACGCTACTGTTGCGGCGCGCAACCCGATCCATAGGCATATATATATATATATATATATATATATATATATATATATATATATATATATATATATATATATATATATAACTGTTGCGGCGTGCAACCCGATCCAATAAATATAATATATCTGTTTCGGCGTCCAACCGATCCAATATAATGTCTGTTGCGGCGTGCAACCCGATCAAATATAATATATGTTGCGGCGTGCAACCCGATCCAATATAATATATATGTTGCGGCGTGCAACCCGATCCATATATGTATACATAAATAAAAATGTCGCGGCGCACAACCCGTTCCAAATATACAGCTCACAGTAATCATGACAAAAAAACCGGCAAGGGATTAACCATAAAATACTCTATCCCGCCAAAGGAGCTCAACAGTACAAGTATATTCGTCCCGCTAAGGGAGAACCAGCTATAACCAATCTCAATTCAACTTCTAATCATCTCCATTATCACCATTTCCAACTCATAAATAACTTCTACAAAAATAAGCTAATCCTTTACTCAATACCACAGATCTACTCACTATTGCAACCATAGTATTATTCAAGAATACAACAAATATCAATTTAAGACTCACGGTCATGATCGACACCGATGTATAGATACTCGTCACCATGCCTATACGTCATACTTCACAAGAAACACATAGCAAATATGACTCAACTCCTAATCCCTCAAGCTAAGGTTAGTCCAAGCACTTACCTTGATGCCTTGAACACAACTCAAGCCTCAATTATAGCTTTACTCCTTGATTCCACCGCCAATTCGCTCGTATCTAATCACAAATTACTTAATTACATCAATAAGTGCTAAATGAATCAACCCCAATGCATGAAAATGAGTTTTCCAAAGTTTTACCCAAAAAGTCAAAAATCGCCCCCGGGCCCACGTGGTCAAAACCCGAGGTTCAAACCAAAACTCGATTACCCATTCCCCCACGAACTCAAATATATAATTTGTTTTGAAATCGCACCTCAAAATCCAAGAATTCTTTCAAACTTCATAAAAATCAATTTTTTCCAAATTAGGTCTGAATCACGTCAAACAACGTCCGTTTTCAACCAAATTTCACATGAATGACTTAAACCATATATAAGACCTGTACCGGGCGTCGAAACCAAAATACGGGCCCGATACCAACACGTTCTAATAAATTTTCATTTCAAATTTCCTTAAACAATTTCAGAAAACAATTTTACAAAAAAATTTATTTCTCGGTCTCGGGACCTCGGAATTCGATTCCGGGCATACGCCCAAGTCCCATATTTTCCTACGGACCCTCCGGGACCTTCAAATCACGGGTCCGGGTCTGTTTACCCAAAACGTTGACCAAGGTCAAATTTATTCATTTTAACATCAAAACTTAGTATTTTTCATATAATTTCATATTTAAGCTTTCCGGCTACGCGCCCGGACTGCGCACGCAAATCGAGGCGACTCTGATGATGTTTTCAAGGCCTCGGAGACATAGAATTCAATTAAAAACAGGTGATGACCCTTTGGGTCGTCACATTCATTTAGCTTGAAGGATTTGCATCAAGTTGGAGAAGATGGCTCCACGGCAAAGGCAGATTTAAGCAATAACGGATTCACTACAGACCCATTTGGGTGTTCTTTAATCTTTTCCAAACAGTCCAATGGTGATTTTAGTTTTCCTTCAACTACGTTTTCCCAAATCAGTAAACGATTCTCAAAATGGAAAAATGGGAAGAACCGGAGAAAGTATTGTCCTACCGAGGAAGGGGATAAAATAAGGTTATGCTGGTGAGGTGGCATGTGACGTGGTGTCCACCTCACCCAAATGTCAACCCACGTGGAATTTTAATCTCTGAGTCATTGCCACAGTGGACCTCCGTTAGAGATAAGGGTATATTTGATAACAATTGTAAAGGCAGGGGTATTTTTGTTCCCAAAGTATAACGGAGGACAAATATAAATAATATTTAAAAGTAGAGGGGTATATTTGATCCTTTTCCCATGTTAAAATAATACAAAAATTAGGTATTTGTTATAGAACAATAAATGAAGAACAAGAGTATTGCAGAGAAAAGTAGAGAGAGAGAATTTTTATTGATATTGGGATGAATTACAATGGAATAGAACCCTCTATTTATAGGGAAAGAGTGACTTAGCCACCAAGTAAAAATCCCTAGAATCTCTCTAAATATAGACATTCACCATAAATAAAATTCTATTTATAACACNACAAAACCCGACATAAACCGAATCGAGGAAAAACTGACTTAATTGGTTTGGTTTGGTTCTAATATTTGAAAAATCGACTTACTTGGTTTGATTTCTTTTTAAGAAAAAACCGATCCAAATCGAACCATGAACACCCCTATTTGGGGCTTTAAATTTTTGGAGGCTTTAAGCAAAGGTTTTAGTAGTCTCCTCTTTGTGCAGCCCCAGCATATGGGCAGCCTTTCAGTCAATTTTCATCCATCGATATTTGTTTCTACGCTAATCTTTTCGTTTTCTACATGCCTATTATTTATCAACTAAAAATTGTGTAGTCAGGAACTGTTGGATATGATTTTCTTCGTCACGGTGTAAATCTTAATGTTCATACGATATAATGTTACTTTTCATTTAGTAGTTGGGAGGGAGCTACTTGAGAAAGATAAAGTCTAAATTCCTATGGAATTGCATCTTTGAATGATTTAGTGGGCGTTTGGACATAAGAATTGTAAAATCTCGGCAGAAAAAAAAAGAAATATTTTTTTTATGTTATGAAACAATAAAAGAAGAAGAGAGAAAAATAGGGAGAGAATTCTTATTCATTTTGGGATGAATTACAATGGAATATGACCCTTTTATTTATAGGGAAAGAGTGACTTAGCCACTAAGTAAAATCCCTAAAATCTATCTAAAATATAGACATTCAAATAAAATTATATTTATAACACTCCCCTTGAATGCCTATTCAACAGATAATGTACCTCGTTAAAACCTTAACTAAATAAAACCCAGTGAGAAAAAATTTTTAGAGAAGGAAAAAGAGTATACATATCTAACATTACGCCTTTTGGTTGCCTCGTTAAAAACCTAGCAAGAAGAAAAATCAGTGGGACAAAACCTTGTAAGGGAAAAAGAGTACAACACGTATTAACTCCCACTGATGAGAGCATCAGTTCACATCTTAAGCATTTGCATTCCATTCTTGTGCACCATCTTCAAAAGGTCTTTGGTAGAGATTTGATAAACAAATCAGCCACATTGACTTGAATGAATTTTTTTCACCTTGAAATCATCATCCCTAATAGATGTATTGTCTTCATATGATCTTGTTGGAATTGTCAGTTCAATATTTTCCCATAGAGGTGAAAACTCTTGCTATCATATTATCAAGCCTATAGTTATAGTAAGATACATTTGTGCAGAAATTGCACTGAGGAAGTGGTACTTCAAGATCAAGAATTGTATATGCTTCAAGCAACTTAAATCCTTCATGGATTGTTATATAAGTTAAGTCATAGCCATATAATAGACTTTAGATGCATATCAAGTTTTCATGTCATGCTAGACATATAAGATATCGAAAATTGATTGCACATATCATTAGCTTTATACTTTCAAGTGTTTGAACTACATGTTCAAAACTACATGTCTTTCATATGAAACCAATTCTATTCGAAATTGTTTCTCCAGGCTTAAGATCCTCATATATATTTAGCGCTATTATAGATGTCGTCGACGAACATTTTATATCGGTTCCAACCTCCTTATTTTTCATAAAGACATAACATAGAGATCTCTTCATTCATATATTCAGGTACTTGAATCTCTCATGAGATTTAATGAAGTGTTATGTTATGTGATCTTCTAGTTCACTTGCCTCCTTTATTATGATCATTTTGATCATTTGCTCACCTTCTTTATCAAGAAGTTTATTTGAAACCGATATGTCTATACGCTTTAAGCGTACCATAGACTTTGTCCTTCGAGGACTTATTATAATATGAGCATTTGCAGTGAGAATATAGTTACTTTCTTTGGGTCAGCAAATGCATCTGGCATGCTTTGCAATAAATTGCACATGAATTATCCTTTTATGAACTTCAAATTCATATTATTTTATTCGAGGATCTAGATGTACAAATGATAATTCATTCCATGTAACTTTTTCTCAACTGTTGTATCTTGTCTCCCCCTCATATTAGAAAAACTAACTTGTTTCCTCAACTTTGTGAACTCATCTTGTGCAGTTATGGTGTTAATCAAAATATACACCGCACACCAATGATAATAAGATGGAATTATTTGGTTCCTGACCATGAACCACTTGCGAGGGGAGAAAATAATATACTTTCGTATATAACGTATATCAAACTGATATACAAAACTTTGTTCTCATAAGCAATTGTTTAGCTATTAAGTGGAGGCACTCAATAAATCATTTTGCTAAACTAGCTGTGATGTAAACCAACTTATCAAGATGAACTTCTTGAATAGAAAATCTGGAATATGCTCTAAATTAAATTATTGAGCAAGTAACCTCGCAAACACCATGTTGCGGGTTAATAATAATCGCACATGTAGCCATCTCATAGATGCATCTTATGTGGTATACATGGCAGGTGAATGGGCCCATATTCACCTTCGATATTTCCAGCATTCATGGGATTCAATCCCAATTTTAGTTGATCTATTAATTAATGAGAACAAGCAATATAAGAGAATTCGTAAAGAACTTTTTAGTTCTTTAACATTTACCCATGTGAATTCTCTATTATTTTTGCACATCATACTTAAATTGATATAGCTAAACCAATTATGCCAACCGAATAAATTATCAATATTGATAAACTTCATATTTACACCATGACGTGTGCAATTATCAATAAACTCCAAGTTTATTATTATATGGGTTTTTATATCAATAAACATCTACCTTATTGTGGTATTCTTTTATTTGTGTAGTACAAACTGGAGAATAAAGCAAGTAGCTTTTCACATACATATTACCCCGCTACAAGTTGTAGTAATAGAAGATATTAAATCTTTCCTTTATTTATAGTCTCAGTATGACCAACCGCTTTCGCGATTACTTTAGAAACTCAATAAGTTTCTTTGAGACTTACTACAACACAACGTCTTATTGATAATCAATTTTCTCCAAAATAGTATAATTGGCTCTTCTAGAGCTCTCAATTAATTTGGTACTACCACATATTCATCAACATCCATATGGTGAATATCTCTTTTAAAGAGAAAGTTATACCATCATGGTTATGGTCAAAATTATATGCAAGATATGTTTCTTGCATTACCGTTGTCTTTTAATAATCACAATGCCAAAATATTTTGGCGTACAATAGGTACGTGACCAATGATCATTCATGCCATAATAATGATATTATTTTCTTATATCATCTCAAGCCTCCTTTTAGAGGTGAGTGCGGTATATTCACTACCACTAGCACGTTCATATCCTTTGAAGAATGAATATGTATTCATAAATCAGATGTTGTCACATTCACATCATGAATGGACCATAATCATCTATATGTGCTTTACAAAATCTCATGTCAAATCGATAACAAATATTTTTCACAGAGTGAAAGATTATTTTGAGAATCCTTATTGTTCTCATTACCACAAATGATGACGACTATAATTTCGTCTATTGCCACGTCCACATCCATTGATACATTCATAGTAATAATTTTGTCTTCTTTCAGACTTATCACATATTGCTATCACATTCTCTTAAGGGAATGAGAATGGAGCAAATTCAATGGGATGGGTTTTCACTTCTTGTGCTCACGATCATACATGACTTTGATCATGGCAAGACATAAAAATTTTACCACTTCGAGTGGTTATAATTTCGTACTAACTCCATTAGAGTTATAATCAAAATTTATTTTCTTTGCTTGTATTTAAAATCAAATTATAGAATAAATGAGAAAAATACGGTAAAATACATACCTTAAATCCAGAATTTAATCATGAAGGAGGTTCATGGAACAATTGACAATCATTATGCTCGATCCCAAAGCTTCTACTCAATTGGTTAGAGTCTCGTGCTGATAACGTGTTATAAAACAATAAATGAAGAACAAGAGTATTGCAGAGAAAAGTAAAGAGAGAATTTTTATTGATATTGGGATGAATTACAATGGAATAGAACCCTCTATTTATAGAAAAAAGTAACTTAGCCACCAAGTAAAAATCCCTAGAATCTCTCTAAATATAAACATTCACCATAAATAAAATTTTATTTATAACAGTATTCACGTTTTGTTTTCTTTGTAATGTACAACTATAACTACAAGTCCTCCCTGACCAAGTATTTGCTTTTGATAGTTTGGTGGGTTGTCTCGTATCTTTCATTTTGAATAAGTATTGTGGATTAGATCAATTATTCATTATTTGTGTTAATACATAGAGTAATATTCTACCTTGTCTGCTTTCTATTTCCTTGATTTGGCCAGTCTGAAGGAAAAATATTCATTGTTTCTTTTAAATTATATTTTTTTTAATGATAAGTGATGCTATTATTTGAAATTGAATGCAAAATGCACTTATCATATATTTGTTTAATTAGCATAAACATAAATATGACAGTTCGTCCACCAAGAAAGATGCACTTTTTTTATCTTTTCTATTTTTCTATTTTTCTTTCTTCTTGCTTGCTATATATATATATATATATATATATATATATATATATATATATATATATATATATATATATATATATATATATATATATATATATATGCGAGCCTATTTGATATATTATTTGTTTT
The DNA here is from genome assembly GCF_001879085.1 of Nicotiana attenuata. NCBI lineage: Eukaryota > Viridiplantae > Streptophyta > Magnoliopsida > Solanales > Solanaceae > Nicotiana > Nicotiana attenuata. The sequence goes on from NW_017672964.1 coordinate 105,218, forward strand.
ATGTTTTACATCACATAAACTATCCCAAGCAATAATAAAAAGAAATAGGTGGTTTAATGGATGATAAGTACTTTTTTATACTGTGTATAAATTACTGACGCAAAGAAAAATTTAGCAATACATGAATTAGGGACCGAAGAAAACATAAATTTATTTATACTATTATATGTATCGGATCGATAAATATTATAATATTATTGGTTGGGTTTACATAAAGTTTTATATAGTTAATTAATATATATCTTAGATATCGTGTTAATTATCACTTAATTTAATAATATTTTTATTAAGTATCAAATATTAATTAAATATTGATGGATGCTTATCAAAAACACATCACACATATATTCGAATGAGTTTATTTTTTATACAGTAATAATTGTAATGAAAATTTTAAATTATCAACTCCTTTAAAAGATAATTATGATAATTAAAATTAATAATATAAAAATTAAGACAGATTAACTTGTTACTGCATGTTAATTACACTGATAGATTGTAAATTTTTTGTTATAAGTTAAATCATAGTGGAGTCATGCTTTGACACGGTATTCCTTGATCATTGCGTTATGTAAAAGAGACGAGTAGCCACGTTACATTATAAAGGATAGTGACAAACCTATAATAGCACTAACCTATGGTAGTAAATGTACCCCAAAAAGAAACAAACAAACAAAAAAGAAAAAAGAAAAAAAGAAAAAAAGAAAAAAACTAACCTATGGCAGTAACCAATGAAATACCATAACTCAAAATGAGGTTTGTATGCTAGAATGCAGAAAAAAGGGCTGTGAACAGGGGTGGTCCACCCTTTAAGAAGGGGTCGCATGGCACTCGGTAAGATGATAAAATTTTATATACCTATATTGAAATTTTTTTAAATTAGGTTAATTATCTGATCTTGCCACCCGCAATCATAAATTAGACAAATGTGCCATGGCTGGTAGACCTTTTTAAAAGCTTTAAGTTGAATTTATCTTGAACCTTGTCTGGCTTTCTCTTTTCTTTGTGCTTTTATTTCCTTTTGTCCCAGTCATTTCCCTTTTCGGCTACCATAGAATTTTCTATTTGTCGTTTTATTATTTTTTAATATTTTTCTTTTCTCTAGTTTATTATTTTGTATGTGATCTCTAGCAAGAACACTCAAAAAAGAAACTCCCAAACTTTAAAATCATATAAAATAAGCAATCCTCTTAATTAAACTTATGAGTTTTCTTTTTTCAAATCCGAAAAACTTGGGTCTTAATGAGAATTTTGGATTGAGATAGAAAAAATTCATCTTTTTAATTATATCATAAAAAATTGTGTTATGCGATGGTTGTTAGATATAATTTAAATTACTTTACTATAATTTCGTAAGCATTGCTTAAAAAAATGTGACTTATGATTTTGATTTATGATAAATTGTAATTTATCTAATTTATGCTTATGGGGTATATTTATCTATGGAATTTTTTTTTTTTAGATTTTCTTATTCTGATTGATGTAATTCTCTTTTGTATATGCTATCTTACTTGTGTAAATTAATTTTTAATACAGAGAAAAGATGTAACTTCCCAGTGAAAATATTGGTTTTACTTATGTTGTTATAATAAAGGTGTGATCCTATTTTAAAATTCTAATCATGTTTGTTTTTTATATCTGAGATGTAATTTTTAAATTTTCAAATAAAAAATACCTATTAGGTTGACCCAAATCAACTAAAAAAAAATCAATTAAACGTTCCTAACAAATTTCGTATTAGTCATTACAAAGTATACGTTAAAGGAAATTATGACACCCGATAACTTCAAATCCTAGATCTGCTTCTGGCAGTGACAATAATGACGACTAAAATTAATATCCGTATAGATTTTTGTGTTCTCTATCTCAAGATGATTTTCACTTTACACTTTTTTGAGCATCGTTGTAAGTGAAAACTTGTTCGCTATTTTTAAAATATGTTCTTTAATCTTTTTGAAACTTGAAATTTAATATGCCTTTGTAATTTCCAAAAAGGTTCTACTTATTAATCAGATTTTTTCCATAAAAAAAAATACATCGATCAGTTCAGTTTGATATGTAATTCTAGAATTTAATTATTTTGTTGCTAAATTGATCAATAAGTGAGCAGTACTATGTAAATCAGGATAAAACGAATGCAGACTTTGTTTTATCAATATACCTAATTGATGGGATGATAAAATTATTCGGAAAAGAAGCAAGTGAATTATGTTGTGGCTTATTGACATTAATTAATGCTAAAATTATGGTGTCTCCTTAAAAAAAAATATTTATCTTTCCGGTAATAAGAGTTATCCAAAGGAAAAGAAGAAGTGTGATTTACATTAGAAAAAAATCTGCATATAATATCTTTTAGAACATTTATGCCGTCTGAATGTGATTGGAGAAAAAACAAAGTTTTCTACAAAGAGAAAAGAAGAAGAATGTGACTGCCTATCAACCCTCTCAATAAGGACCACAAAGATATAGGGAAGAGGACAAGGGTTTTGTCAGATTCATTCTTTTGACTTGCACATATATTTACACGTCCACTTTTATATATTCTTCCATTTTAATTTATGTGAACCTATTTTTTTAAATTCATACCAAAACGAATGACATTTTTTCTTATTTGAAAATAATTTACCTTTATGCAACGATTTATAACCATACAAAATATATGTGCCTCATTTTACATCACAAATTTAAAAGTTTTCTATCTTTTCTTAAACTTCGTACCCAGTCAAATAAGTTCACGTAAATTAAAACGGAGGGAGTAATACTATAATTTCAAACCGTAACATCTTAACGTTCCATTTGTCCATAAATTTATTTTCTTTTTCCAAATTTTTTTTTTCCAAAATGTGTTTGTCCATGGAATTTTGTAAGTTTTTAGCAATTTTTTGAAAATGAGTTTTTCAAAAATCAAAAAGTGGTTTTGACCACTCTTTCAAAATTCTCAGAATTTTTTTCTCACTCACAAAACTGCAATATTTTTTCAGGTGAAATGCATGTTTAAATATAATTTTAAATTTCAAATACCATTTTTCAATTTAATTTCAAATACTAATTTTTTTTAAATTACAATTTTTATGTCCAAACGCCTACTAAATATGCGTCAAGTTGTACATGAAAGAGAATAAAAAATTACTACTACCAATGAATGTTGTACTTCGAACGGGATTACGTATAGAAAGTTACCTCTCCTCTTGCATTCTAACTTCAAGAATGCAACTTGTACAATTAATTGATCTAATTTTCACTCAACTATTAACTCAGATTATTACTGTATTATTTTTGTGCAAACTTGACCTGAACATCTAAATAATCAAGTTGTTATTCACGAAAAATTTGATAGGACAAACAGTGGATTTACTATATAAAACATTTCAATTTCACCTACCCGTGTATTTGAGGCCCTTCATAATTTCACACTCATTAGCCAATCGTCCCTTATTTGTTACTGACTTTGAGAGCTCCTATTTATTTGAAATATAAGGGAGTATAATTTTAGATTATAGTCAAAGTAAATAGTTAAATTTGGACTTTTCTCTCAAATATCTTGACACGAAAATACACCCAATTAATGTGGAGCACTTGTATAGTCAAGATTAAATACGAGACGATTAGCTAACAAAAAGTACGACTAATAAACGACAAAGTTAAGATATTTGGTATAAAACAATAAAAGAAGAAGAGTATTGCAGAAAAAAAATAAAGAGAGAGAGAATTCTTATTGAATTGGGATGAATGATAATGGAATAGGACCCCTTTATTTATAGGAAAAAAAGTAACTTAGCCACCAAGTAACAAACTATAAGATCTCTCTAAAATATAGACATTCACCTTAAATATAATTCTATTTGTAACACTCCCCCTTGAATGTCTATTCAACAGATAATGTGCCTCGTTAAAACCTTAACTAAAATAAAATCTAGTGGGAAAAAAATTCTAGTGAAGGAAAAAAAAGCGCACATGTTTAATAATACGCCTTTTAGTTGCATCGTTAAAAACCTTGCAAGGAAAACCTAATGGGACAAAACCTTATAAGGAAAAAAGAGTACAACGCGTATTAACTCCCCTGATGAGAGCATCAATTCATTTTTGAGCATTCGCATCCTAATCTTGTGCACTAGCTTCTTGAATGTTGACGTTGACAGAGATTTGGTGAATAAATCAGCCATATTAACTCCAATGAATATGTTGCACCTTGAAAATCCTCGCTATCACATTATCATGCTTATAGTTATAGCAAGATACAAAAGTGCAAAAATTGCACTTAGGATGTAGTACTTCATGACCAAGAATTATATATGCTTTAAGGAATTTAAATCCTTCAAGGATTGTCATATAAGTTAAGAACCAATCTTGAGACTTTATGAAGTGTTATATCATGTGATCTTCTAGATCACTTGCCTCCTTATTTAATCATTATGATCATTTTCTCATCTTCTATTTCAAGAATTTTATTTGAAACCGATTTGTCTATACGCTTTAAACGTACCCTAGATTTTATCCTTGTAGGACTTATTCTAATAGGAGCATTTGCAGTGAGAATATAGTTACTTTCTTTGGGTCAGCAAATGCGTCTGGCTAATTTGCAACATATTGCAGATGAATTATCTTTTTATGAACTTCAAGTTCATATTATCTTATTCGAGGATCTAGATGTACAAACGATAATTCATTCCGTAACTTTTTCTCAACTGTTTATCATGTCTCCCCCTCATGTTAGAAAAACTAACTTGCTTCCTCAACTTTGAAAATCTACAATTGTGCATTATAGTGTTAATCTAAGTATACACTGCACATCAATGATAACAAGATGGAATTATTTGGTTCCTGACCCTATATCACTTGTGAGGGGAGAATGTCATATACTTTCATATATAAAGTATATCAAACTGATATAAAAAACTTTGTTCTCATAAGTAATAGTTTAGCTATTAAGTGGAGGCACTCGATAAATCATTTTGCTAAACCAACTGCGAGTAAACCAACTTATCAAGATGAACTTCTTGAATAGAAAGTCTGAAAATTATGCTCTAAATTTAATTATTGAGTAACTTACCTCGCTATCACGACCCGGATTTCCCACCATCGGGAGTCGTGATGGCGCCTACTAATAGAAGCTAGGCAAGCCAATTAGTTTAACACTTCTCTTAACAACATTAACCATATAAGGAAAGACGAGACAATTAACATAAAAGCGGAAGTCTTAAAACATATATAACTGAAAACCAAATGCGGAAGTTTAACATTTCTCTACCCAAGACTGGTGTCACTAACTCACGAACTCCTAAAGAGTGCTAAAAACAAGTCTGAATAGAAGTACATCAATATTTGTCTCGGTACAAGGAAAACAAACTAATAACATAGAAGGGACTCCGGCCTGCGGACGTCAGCTAGGCTACCTCAAAAGTCCCTGAACTGGAGTCAACTCCCGGATCCTCTACCGCTGTCCAAAAGCTGCTGCTCCTGCGCTGTGATCTGTGCAAAAAGATGCACAGAGTGTAGCATCAGCACAACCGGCCCCATGTGCTGGTAAGTGCCTAGCCTAACCCCGGCAAAGTAGTGACGAGGCTAGACCAGACTACCAGATAAATCTGTGCAGTTATGATATACAGTGCGGAAAATAAACAGGAAATAAACAGTTATATAAGGAGGTGGGGGGGGGGGGG
>NW_017672964.1:112817-158020 GCF_001879085.1 Nicotiana attenuata
CGATTGGCCAGGGCCTGAATATCCAAAGCAAGTGGTCTCTGGCCGACCGGAATATAAGCAAGACTACCCATGCTGGCGGACTTTCTTCTCAATGCATCGGCTACCACATTGGCTCTCCCTAGGTGATACAAAATAGTAACATCATAATCTTTCAATAACTCCAACCACCTCCTCTGCCTCAAGTTCAACTCCTTCTGCTTGAACAAGTACTGCAGACTCTTGTGATCAGTGTACACCTCACACGTCACGCCATATAGGTAATGCCTCCAAATCTTCAAAGCATGAACAATGGCTGCCAACTCTAGATCATGAACCGGATAATTCTTCTCGTGGATCTTCAACTGCCTCGAAGCATAAGCAATGACTCTGCCATCCTGCATCAATACCGCACCAAGCCCAATACGTGAAGCATCACAATAAACTGTATACGGCCCTGAACCTGTGGGCAAAACCAATACCGGTGCCGTAGTCAGAGCTGTCTTGAGCTTCTGAAAGCTCGCCTCACACTCATCCGACCATCTGAACTGGGCACCCTTCTGGGTCAATCTGGTCATCGGGGCTGCTATGGATGAAAATCCCTCAACGAACCGGCGGTAGTAGCCTGCTAACCCCAAGAAACTCCGAATCTCTGTAGCTGATGCTGGTCGAGGCCAGTTCTTGACTGCCTCAATCTTCTTCGGGTCCATCTGAATACCCTCTGCTGATACGACGTGACCCAAAAATGCAACCGAACTTAACCAGAACTCGCACTTCGAGAACTTAGCATATAACTGACTATCCTTCAGAGTCTGAAGAACCACTCTGAGGTGCTGCTCGTGCTCCTCCTGGCTGCGGGAGTATACCAGAATATCATCAATAAAGACTATCACGAACAGGTCCAAGTAAGGTCTGAACACTCGGTTCATCAACTCCATAAATGCTGCTAGGGCATTGGTCAACCCAAATGACATGACCAAAAACTCATAATGCCCATACCGAGTGCGGAATGCTGTCTTAGGGACATCAGACGCCCTAATCCTCAGCTGATGGTAGCCAGATCTCAAGTCTATCTTTTAAAATACCTTTGCACCCTGAAGCTGGTCAAACAAATCATCAATCCTCGGCAGTGGATACTTGTTCTTTATCGTCACTTTGTTCAATTGCCGGTAATCAATGCACATCCTCATCGAACCATCCTTTTTATTCACAAATAACACCGGCGCACCCCAAAAAGAAACACTGGGTCTGATAAAACCCTTCTCTAGCAAATCCTGCAACTGGTCCTTTAACTCCTTCAACTCTGGCGGGGCCATGCGATACGGCGGAATGGAAATGGGCTGAGTGCCCGGAGCCAGATCAATATAGAAATCAATATCCCTGTCGGGCGGCATACCCGGCAGGTCTGAAGGGAAAACCTCGGGGAACTCTCGAACAATAGGAACAGAGTCAATAGAAGGAACCTCTGTGCTGGAACCGCGAACATACGCCAGGTAAGCTAAACACCCTTCTCGACCATACGTCGAGCCTTCACATATGAAATAACACTGCGGGTGGCGTGACCCGGGGTCCCTCTCCACTCCAATCGGGGCAAATCTGGCAAAGCCAAGATCACGGTCTTGGCGTGACAATCCAAGATAGCATGATATGGGGACAACCAATCCATCCCTAATATAACGTCGAAATTCACCATGTCTAAGAGCAATAAATCAACACGGGTCTCCAGACCCTCAAACACTACCACACAGGAACGATGAACTCGGTCGACCACTATAGAATCACCCACCGGTGTAGATACATAAACAGGGATACCCAAAGCATCGCTAGGCATAGCCAGGTAGGGTGCAAAATAGGACGACACATATGAATACGTAGACCCAAGGTCAAATAGCACTGAAGCATCCCTATCACAGACCAGAATAGTACCTGTAATGACTGCATCTGAAGACTCAGCCTCTGGCCTGGCTGGAAAAGCATAACACCGGGGCTGGGCCCTACCTCCCTGAACCATATCTCTGGGACGATCGGCTGCTAGCTGGCCTCTACCCCTGGCGGTCCGAGCTCCACCTCTATGATCTCTACCTTCACCTCTATGGCCTCTACCCTCGCCTCTAGCTGGCTGGGCGGTCTGTGGATCACCTGATGCCTATATCATAGGACGAGGACCCTGCTGCTGTGACTGAGCACCCCTCAACCTCGGGCAAGCCCTCCTGATGTGACCATACTCACCACACTCATAGCACCCGCCTGAATGCTGCAGCTGAGAAGAATGTGACTGAGCCTGTCGACCTGAATGTCCACCCCGAAACTCTAAAGTGGTGGGGCACTGATGGGTGCTGATGGGGAACTGTGAAGCTGCTGGTCAAAATAATGCGCTTGAGAACCACGACCCTCTGAAGAGCCATGGGAGACCTGTAGGGCTGACTGAAAGGGCCTCGGAGGATGGCCTCTATCATAAGAATCTCTACCTCCAAACGAGGTACCACTGAACCTACCTGCATGACGGGGCCTCTTATCTGACCCATGACCACCTCCTCGTGCAAGAGCCATCTCAACTCTACGGGCCGCATTGGCCGCCTCCTAAAAAGAAATCTCACTACCGGCTCCTATAGCCATCTGGAGACGGATCGGCTGAATCAATCCATCGATAAACCTCCGCACCCTCTCTCTCTCTGTGGGGAGTATAACAATAGCATGGCGTGCCAAATCAATTAATCGAGTCTCATACTGCGTGACTGTCATAGAGCCCTGCTGGAGGCGCTCGAACTGCCTGCAAAGTGCCTCTCGCTGAGTAACTGGGAGAAACTTCTCCAACAACAGCTCTGCAAACTGGTCCCAAGTCAATGATGGCGACCCTGCTGGTCTGGATAAACAATAGTCCCTCCACCAAGTCTTGGCGGATCCTGCTAGTCGAAAAGTGGCAAAGTCGACCCCATTGGTCTCCACAATACCCATAGTCCGAAGGATCATGACAGCTGAATAAGAAATCCTGTGGATCCTCTGAAGAAGTACCGCTGAAGGTGGTGGTGAAGAGCTTGGAGAACCTATCAAGCCTCCACAAAGCATCTGAAGACATAGCCGCTCCATCGCCGGCCTGGGTCACAATACCTGGCTGAACTGCCACCGCTGGCTGAACTACTGGAATATGAGCCTGGGGAGCTACCTGCTCCGGAGTACGTGTAGTAGGAGTCTGAACTCCTCCTCCAGCCTGAGAAGTGGCTGGTGCTACTGGGAGCAAACCTGCTCTAGTGACGCTATCCACAAAGCCTGCCAGTCTGACCAAAGCGTCCTGAAGATCTGGGGTGACTATGAACCCTCCTGGGACCTGAGCTGGGCCCACCGGAGCTGCTGGGGCTGGAACCTCCTCATCATAATCAGTATGAGGCTCCACCTCTAGGACTGCTGCTCGGGGCTGAGCTCTGCCCCTGCCACGGCCTCTGGCACGGCCCCGGCCTCGCCCTCTGCCCCTCGTAGGAACTGCTGCTGGGGGCTCGGGCTGCTGCGCGGTAGAAGAGGAAGCACGTGTTCTCGCCATCTGCGAAAGAACAGAGTAGAAAGACAATCAGTATTTTAGAAACAGAACCACACGACAAGAAAGAACAAAAGTGAAATTTTTCTTAACTCCGTAGCCTCTGGGGGATAAATACAGACGTCTCCGTACCGATCCCTCAGACTCTACTAAGCTTGTCCGTGAGTTGTGAGACCTATGTAACCTAGAGCTCTAATACCAACTTGTCACGACCCGGATTTCCCACCATCGGGAGTCGTGATGGCGCCTACTAATAGGAGCTAGGCAAGCCAATTAATTTAACACTTCTCTTAGACAAATTAACCATATAAGGAAAGACGAGACAATTAACATAAAAGCGGAAGTCTTAAAACATATATAACTGAAAACCAAATGCGGAAGTTTAACATTTCTCTACCCAAGACTGGTGTCACTAACTCACGAACTACTAAAGATACTAAAAACAAGTCTGAATAGAAGTACATCAATGTTTGTCTCGGTACAAGGAAAACAAACTAATAACATAGAAGGGACTTCGGTCTGCGGACGTCAGCTAGGCTACCTCAAAAGTCCCTGAACTGGAGTCAACTCCCGGATCCTCTACCGCTGTCCAAAAGCTGCTGCTCCTGCGCTGTGATCTGTGCAAAAAGATCCACAGAGTGTAGCATCAGCACAACCGGCCCCATGTGCTGGTAAGTGCCTAGCCTAACCCCGGCGAAGTAGTGACAGGCAGACCAGACTACCAGATAAACCTGTGCAGTTATGATATATAGTGCGGAAAATAAACAGGAAATAAACAGTTATATAAGGAGGGGGAAACATGTTGTGGGGAGGCAACAGTTAAAACAGGAAGTCTAAGCTTAAAGGATAGAACAGCCAATAGAAGTTTAAATCCGAAATAAACACAATTAAGCTATAGTTTGTTGCGGTGCGCAACCCGATCCGATCACATACAATACTGTTTGCGGCGTGCAACCGATCCTCAATCATATAGTGTTGTTGCGGCGCGCCAACCCGATCCTCAATTATATAGTGTTGTTGCGGCGTGCAACCCGATCCTCAATTATATAGTGTTGTTTGCGGCGTGCAACCCGATCCTCAATATATAGTGTTGTTGCGGCGTGCAACCGACCTATTATATATATAAACATCCAAACCTCACCTAATCAACAATCCCGAGTAAGGGGTAAGGGGAGGTAACAACTGGTGACAGCAACCCCGGCAAGGGGAATATAGCAACGCAACTAAATCCCGGCAAGGAGAAAAATCAACAAAAAACAAATAACACGTCCCGGCAAGGGAGTAATCGTTCAACTCTTTCACTTTCTTTACACTTTCTCACTGAAATTTCACCTTAACGTTTCGAGCCATCGCTCTAAGAGTCATTTTCAAAAATCTCTGTCTCATGCTCTTTACAGTATATAGAAATCATCGAACAAGCATGGAAGAATCAGAACGATTCAGGATAATGTCAATATAAGGACACACGGTCATGCTAGACACCGGTGTATAGATACTCGTCACCATGCCTATACACCGCACTCGACAAATAGCAATTAGCAAATAAGACTCTACTCCTATTCCCTCAAGCCAAAGTTAGACCAAACACTTACCTCAAATGCTCCAAAAATCAACTCAAGCCTCTAGTGTAGCTTTACCCCTCGAAATCGGCTCCAACTCAGTCAAATCTATGAAATAATGACTTTACAATATTAATAATAGCTAAACAAACTAAACCCAATGCCTAAATATGAATTTCCAAGATTTCTTCCAAAAATTTCAAAATCGACCCCGGGCTCGCTTGGTCAAAACACGAGGTTCGAACCAATTCCATGTCACCCATTCCCCCACGAGCCCGGATATACAATTTGTTTTCAAATTCGACCCCAAAACGAGGTCTAAATCAAAGAAAATTGAAAAGCCCTAATTCCACCCTTTTCCCCAATTCTTACCATGAACTACATGATTTAGGTCTAGGAATTTGATAAATGATGATAGAAAATGAAGAAAACGAGTTAGATAATACTTACCCAAGAAGCTTTGGTGAAGGATAGCTCTAAAAATCGCCTATGTGCTGTGGAGAAGATGAACTCGTGTGTTTTGGGTGAAAAATCCCGTTACTGGTCTGTTTTTAGGCTTTAAAAATAACTGGGCGAATTTGCCCTACGCGATCGCAGAAATAGGGATGCGATCGCGAAAGGTCCCACTGACTGGTCATCGCGATCGCGTGGATGGTAACGCGAACGCGTAGAAGAAATACTGGGGGTCCAAAAGTTTGGTCTATGCGAACGCGAGTCTACTGGTGCGAACGCATTGAAGGAAATGCTGAAGCTACGCGATCGCGTGACCGAGTACGCGAACGCGGAAGAGGAAAAAGCCAAAGGAACGCGAACGCGGGCTGAAGATTGCGATCGCGAAGGAGGGAACAACTGTGCAAAAATTGCAGATTTTCTGCAACTTTCTCTAAGGCCAAAAACATCCCGAACCACCTCCGAATCACTCCCGAGCCCTTGGGGCTCCTAACCAAACACACACACTAACTCAACAACCTCATAAGAACTTAACCAAGCGATCAAATCGCCAAAACAACATCAAAATCAATGAATCAACCCTCAAAATCATCTTTTTTCATTCTAACTTCATAAACTTCAAATTTTAGATATTTAGGTCCGAAACACGTCAAATGACGTCCGATTTCGACCAAATTTCACAGGAAGTGCTTAAACCATATATAAGACTTGTACCGGGCGTCGGAACCAAAATACGAGCCCGATACCACAACCTTTTAATCAATTTTCATTTCCATTTTCCTTAATAATTTCAGAAAAATAATTTCACAGAAAAATTCTTTTCTCGGGCTCTAGACCTCGGAATTCGACTCCGGACATATGCCCGAGTCCCATATTTTTCTACGGACCCTCCGGGACCGTCAAATCACGGGTCCAGGTCCGTTTACCAAAAATATTGACCAAAGTCAACTTTAATCATTTTAAAGCCACATTTTAAAATTTTCACAGAATTTAACATATAATCTTTCCGGCTACGCGTCCGGACTGCGCACACAAATCGAGGAAAGTAAAAAATGAGGTTTTCAAGGCCTCGGAAGCGCGGAATGAAAGAGAAAACAGGTGATGACCTTTTGGGTCGTCACACTCGCAAACACCAGGTTGAGGGTTAATAATAATTTTACATGTAACCATCTCATAGATGCATCTTATGTGGTATACATGGCAGGTGAATGGGCCCATATTCACCTTTGATATTTCCAGCATTCATGGGATTCAGTTCCAATTTTAATTGGTCTATTAATTAATGAGAACAAGCAACATAAAAGAATTCGATCGTAAAGAACTTTCTAGTTCTTTAATGATTACCCATGTGAATTCTCTTTTATTTTTGCACATCATACTTAAATTAATATGGCTAAACCAATTATGTCAACTGAATAAATTATCAATATTGATAAACTTCAGGTTTACACCATGACGCGTGCAATTATAAAAATACTCCAAGTTTATTATGATATGTGTTTTTATATCAATAAACATTCACTTTATTATGGTATTCTTTTATTTGTGTAGTACAAGCCGCAGAATTAAGTGGGTAGCTTTTCACATACATAGTACCCCATTACAAGTTGTAGTAATAAAAGATATTAAATCTTTCCTTTATTTATAGTCTCAATTTAACCAACCGCTTTCGCGAATACTTTTGAAACTCAATAAGTTTCTTTGAGACTTACTACGACATAATATCTTATTGATAATCAATTTTATTTCTCCAAAATATTAATAATTGGCTCTTCCATAACTCTCAATTAATTTTTTACTACCATATATTCATCATCATCCGTATGATGAATATCTCTTTCAAGGAGAAAATTATATTATTATAGTCATGGTCAAAATTATATGCAAGATCTGTTTCTTGCATTATTGTTATTCTTTAATAATCACATTACCAAATATTTTGGTGTACAATAGGTATGTGACCAATGACCATTCATGCCATAATAATGATATTATTTTCTTATATCATCTCAAACCTCCTTCTAGAGGTGAGTGCGGTATATTCACTACCACTAGCACGTTTATATTCTTTCAAGAATGAATATGTATTCATAAATCACATGTTGTCACATTCAAGTCATGAATGGACCATAATCATCTATATGTGCTTTACAAAATCTCATGTCAAATCGATGACAAATATTACTTTCACAGAGTGAAGGATTATTCTGAGAATCCTTATTATTCTCATTATCACAAGGATGCCGATTATGATTTCGTCTTTGCCACGTCCACATCTATTGATACCTTCATGGTAATAATCTTGTCTTCTTTCAGACTTATTACATACTGCTATCACATTCTCTTAAGCGAATGAGAATGAAGCAAATTCAATGGGACGAGTTTCCACTTCTTGAGCCCACAATCATACATGAATTTGATCATGGCAAGACAAAGAAATTTTACCACTTCGGGTGGTAATAATTTCTTACAAACTCCATTAGAGTTATAATAAAAATTTATTGTCTTTGCTTGTATTTAAAATCAAATTATCGAATGTCAAGAATTTAAAAGAGAAAAATAAGGTAAAATACTTACCGTAAATCCACAATTATTCATGAAGGAAGTTCTTTGAACAATTGACAATCATTATGCTCAATCCCGAAGCTTCTACTCAATTGGTTAGAATCCCTCGTTTATAACATGTTATAAAATAATAAAAGAAGAAGTATTGCGGAGAAAAATATATAGAAATTTTTTATTGATTTGGGATGAATTACAATAGAATATGACCTCTTTATTTATAGGGAAAAAGTGACTAAGCGACCAAGTAGCAAACCCTACCTTAAATATAATTCTATTTGTAATAATATTTCATTTATTGGTTCTAGGATATATTTTACATATTTTCTTAAAATAAAATAATAAAGAAGTTGTGAATTTATCTAGCTGGCTACCTTGTCATTCAGATCATGAGCTTATATTACAGCCTAAATATAGTCCTCTAGCATGCTAGATATTTGCTACTCCTACATATAATATCGTCTCTCTCTCTCTCTCTCTCTCTCTCTCTTGTCATCTTCAGCAATATCTGTCACCTTAAAACGACAAACCAAGAAAATTTTCTGATCTCCACATTCTGATGAACAACATTAGTTGTCTAAATACCAAGAACTTACTGCTTCTGATCTACTACTAGTAGTCAAATACAATCTTGGGGGTATTAAATTTCAAGTACTTGTAGCAAAAAGGGTATCCAAAGTAAAAGATGAGTTTCAGAGAAGAGAATAATGAAGATGGAAGAGGAGGAGGAGGGGATCTGAGGAAGCCATTTTTGCATACCGGAAGTTGGTATCGTATGGGTTCAGCACAGACTTCAAGCATGATGATGGGTTCTTCTCAAGTTATTCGTGATAGCTCAATCTCAGTTCTTGCTTGTGTTATGATTGTTGCTTTGGGTCCGCTCCAGTTTGGTTTCACTGTAATTTATCCCTTACTCCTTTTGCATTCAGTTTCTTTCCTTTGCTTTGATACTAAATGTCTGATTATCTGTTGATAAATTGCAATTTCCATAAAGATGATAACTTTGAATAGTAAAAGTGTTTTACCTTTCTTTTTTAGTTGTAAATGGATCAATTTGGATAAAAGGTTGAATCTTTGTATTCTGTAACTTGAATCTGTAGTAATTCTAGAGATTGAAATTTCCCTTATATAGTCAGCACTTTCTTGTTCTTTTTTTTTTTTTTTTTTGTGGTAATAAAAGGATCAATTTTGCCTAAAAGGTGGAGTCTTTATTGAGATTTCTATTTATTCTTGTAACCTAAATCTGTAGTAATTTTAGAGATTGAAGTTTCCATTATGTAGTCTGCAATTTCTTGGCTGGTGTTAAAATGAAATTGAAGCTTGTACCTTGCTTTTAAGTCATAAAGGGATCACTTGGCAGAAAGGTTGCTTCTTTGTTGGGAATACAATTTTTTTTCTGGGATTACTATTTGTTATGGCAATTTTCTGCCTAAATGTGTAGTAATTCTAGAGGTTGAAGTGTCCCTGTGTAATCTGCACTTTCTTGGATGGATACCAGTTTTATATTGCTGCTACGTATGTATCTTTTGTATCTATGTATGTTTATATGTATGTATGTACATGTGTCTGTGTGCGTCTATATCTCTGTTTGATCATTTGTTTTTTTTTTGGTTGTTACTGTAGTCTGGTTATTCTTCGCCTACGCAAACTGCTATTACCAAAGATCTGAAGCTCACTGTTTCTGAGGTAATGAGTCATTCTTGCTTTATATATTTCGATTCATTTGCTTGAGAGCAATTGCTGACTAAAGTTAATCTTTTCAGTTCTCTTTGTTCGGTTCATTATCTAATGTGGGTGCTATGGTGGGGGCAATATCTAGTGGTCAAATTGCCGAGTACATTGGGCGAAAAGGGGTAAGATAATGGCATCAATAGGCTCTGCTTCCCCTTTTCTTTTGCTTGCCTATTTTGTACAAGTGGATACTCAAGTTTCTTGTCCTACTTGCAGTCTTTAATGATAGCTGCTATACCTAACATCATTGGTTGGCTTTCCATCTCATTTGCCAATGTAAGACAATTCTGCTTTGATGCTAATGAAAAAATTACTACTGGTCATATGATGCGTCAAACCTACACTATTGCAATATTTCTACATCCCTTTCTGACTCAAATATTGATCCAGGATCTGTCCTTCTTATACATGGGAAGATTATTGGAAGGTTTTGGAGTCGGCATAATTTCTTACACGGTAAACATTAAGTTTGTTAATTCTCTTTTTTGTTACATTGTATAAGTTATTGGAGATATTAAAAGTGTCAAAAATTTTCTGCTTCCATGTCATGCTTATTTCAGGTTCCTGTATATATTGCCGAGATAGCACCTCAAAACCTGAGAGGGGCCCTAGGGTCAGTTAACCAGGTATGCTTAGTGGCTTCATTCTCTTTAACCAAAGTTATGCCTGTTAAGTAAATCATGCTAACTTTTCTATCATATAGCTCTCTGTTACAGTTGGGATCATGTTATCCTATTTGCTGGGACTTTTCGTTAATTGGAGGCTGCTTGCCGTTCTTGGTAATGATCTATTCTCTTTACTCTTTTAAGTTCTACAGTTTATAGATGTAAGTTTCATTTCATTTCCTGATGAATGGTATTCTTTGACTTAACTTCCTCACATCTGCGATGAAAGCTCAAATTTCCTTCACATAGAGATGTGTTTTATGAAGGGGAGCCTTGGCATAACTGGTAAAGTTGCTGCCATTTGACCAGGAGGTCACGGGTTGGAACCGTGGTAACAGCCTCTTGCAGAAATGCAAGGTAAGGCTGCGTACAATAGACCCTTGTTCTCCGACCCTTCTCCTAACCCCGCGCATAGCAGGAGCATAGTGCACCGGGCTGCCCTTTTTTTTAGATATGTGTTCTATACTGATCATGATGGTAACTCAAATTTCCTTCATTTAATGATGTGTTTTATAGTACTAAAAGGTCTATAGCAACTGAGAGCAAATATTAAGGATGTTCAAACTTGTCTTGACTCAGAAATGAGCATTAAAGTGGTTTGCTTGGTCTTACCAAACTCAGAATAGTTCAGTTGAGCCGATTATGAGTCGACCTCAAGTGATTATCCTTTGTATTCAGTACATCTATTGGTTTTTGAGTCAAGCTCTAACTGAGCATAATAAATTAAGAAAACACACCCATGGAAAAGAAAAAGAAACGGAAGAGTGTGTTCAAGCTTGACTACTTATTAAAAGAAAAAGTGTTCAAGTTTGGTTTGATGGGTTAACCAGATTAGGTAAGCCAGCTAATCAGCTAGTGACGATTTGGGAATTGACTCATTTTGAATTAAAAGCCACCTCTCTCTTTTCTAGTAGTTTGGAGACAGGAAATAAAGCACTTTCTGTTTCACAGATACTACTTCTGATGCTTGCATACTGTTTAGTTTGAGAACATTTTCTATTTCAAAGTGACCGTCTGTTTTCCTTTTGCTAGAGCAATGAATCATAAGCAGTTTCTAATGGGATAAATGCATACTAATAAACAAACAAAAACCTGCTTACTAGTGCATTTCTTATGGAGAAAAATTGTGCAGACCTAAATATCTGGAGGGTGTTTAATGTATCTCTCTAAAGGGCATGTTAACTTCCATCGAGATTTGCACCAGTTCATTGGGTGATCTCTGCTCCTACTGAAGTAACAGGAAAAGCAGAACATAGTAACTCTTCATCCAATTATTGTCATCCATGCTAACTGGTTTAAGCATATTTCTTCCGGAAAACTGGTATTACTGGTTGTGTTGTGATAGAACAAAACAAAGATCAAAGATATATCGTAGTAGATAAGGGAGGGATAGCCTAGTGGAAGGAATCCTCCACCTTCAAGCTTGAGGTTTGGGGGTTTGAATCACCAAGAAAGGAAAGTGGGAAAGGGTGGCTGTTGCCTCCTCGCAGTGGACTTTGGTGGTTTAGGTTTACCTTATAAAAAAAATAAAATCAAAGTTATTTCCTAGTAAAGTAAAGCTAGTCTGTGATTTGCTTTGAAGTGCAAGATAAAGAACCCAGAATGTGTTAAGCTTTTCAAACAGGAAAGAATCCGAAGTGCTTAGTTTTGCTGGAATCATGCATAGGAAACCCTTCCTTCTTGGGCTTGTGAACTAACTATTATTTTACGCCACAGGAACGCTGCCCTGCCTAGCGCTGATACCTGGACTATTTTTCATCCCGGAATCTCCTCGGTGGTTGGTGAGTATCATAATTTAATTTCCATGGTTCCTTGAAGGTTCTAGTTGCGGTATCTCATGTAAATTTCTTGGTGAGACATAGGCCAAGATGGGTTTGACAGAAGATTTTGAAACTTCCTTGCAAGTTCTTCGAGGATTTGATGCAGACATTTCCATTGAAGTAAATGAAATTAAGGTAATCCAGTTGCTTGAATGCCCTTGAATGAAAAGACATGCAATTCTCGGCAAACTACTGTTCCATGGAACAGTTTTGTAAATTGAGTTTTGCTGTCAGCAATATGGATTTTATTGGCTTCTTATCAAATTTCTGTTTTGTGTAGAGGTCTGTAGCATCCACAAGCCGAAAGTCAGCAATACGTTTTGCAGATCTCAAACAAAGAAGATATTGGTTGCCTCTCATGGTAATTTTTTTGTTCGGTGCTGTTTCCGGAAGATGAACATGCTTACATATATCATTCTTTTGATCAGACCTTTTAATCTCTCATCCTGTAGATAGGAATTGGACTGCTTGTCCTGCAACAATTAGGAGGAACCAATGGTGTGATCTTCTATTCCAGTAACATTTTCCTGTCTGCAGGTATGTCGGTAGCCTTAATGAAATGAATTTATCTGCCTTTTGTAGATAGTACCTAGTATTCTTCCTTTCTGTCAAAAAGCAAAAAAAAGTCAAGAATAATCTAGCGTCCTTAGTTTGCTTGCATCCCTAGCTGGCTAAACGCAATTGCGGGAAGCATTGTAACCTACTTTTAACAACTTATTTCTTGGTGTGATAAGAACCTTGACTAAAATTATTGAACAGGCTTAACAATTTTATCTGTAAATCTCTTATTGATTGACATGTTTATTCACATGATATGAGACCATCTAATTTAGCTGTATATTTAACAGGGATTTCTTCAAGTAATGTTGCAACCTTTGGCGTTGGTGCTATCCAGGTCCAGCTGTCCAGATCAAATCTTAGTTGGATACTCGTTTGCTTTTTCTAATATAATTTCCAAATTCTGCATATTACAGAAAAAGGATGCAGAAAGATCACTTCTTCTTTTCCCCATATGGCAGTTATTTCTTAGTCATATATTGATCTATTTCCCTCATAGCTAACAACTGAAGAAGATTTTTCATTGTTTAGGTTGTTGCCACTGCTGTTGCTACATGGCTGGTGGATAAAACTGGGCGTAGGATTTTACTGATTGTAAGTTCTGGCAAAATGTAGTAACTTATATGCATACTTTTCTAACTTTTTCTAACACAGAAGAAGTGCATTTTTACAGATCTCCTCTGCTGGAATGGCTGTTAGTCTCCTTATTGTTGCTGTTGCATTCTTTCTGAAGGTATATTAGCGGAAGGAATAATTACTTCCTGCGTAAAAGAATGAGGGGTTGTAGCACTAACATATTTCCCTTCTTTCTGCGCACCATTATTTAACAGGGCTTTGTAGATAAGGATTCTACCCTTTATGACATGTTGGGAATATTATCGGTGGTTGGTGTTGTGGTATGTCCTCAACTTGATGCAGAAGTCTTTGTGACTCTTGGAAAAACACCGCTTCTGAATAATTAATTTTTGTTATCTAACCAATTTGTCTTTTCAGTTGATGATTATTGCATTCTCACTTGGAATGGGGCCCATTCCGTGGCTTATAATGTCTGAGGTACTAACTTGTTGATTTATCAGACAAAATTGCTACTGCATTTTCTTTTAATTGATCTGATTGTCCAAGAATCTACGCGTGACATTTATATGCCGTTTTGTAATCTGGAATCGTAGAGGCAGCTTTTGATGAAGTTTTTTTATGCTTGCTATTTCTTGTATACAAATTTTGACATAATTCCTTGAATCTGGCATTGTAGATTCTTCCGGTCAAGATCAAAGGCCTTGCTGGAAGTGTAGCAACATTAGCCAATTGGTTCTGTTCCTGGGTAATTACAGCAACTGCACCGTTGCTATTGGCTTGGAGCAGTGGAGGTATGTCTTTCTCTGTCTCACACACACAACCTAGACCACGTAAACCCGATGAGTATAAATGCAACAATATGAGCTAATTGATATATAACCTAATGCGTAAAAGAATACGTCTTGGCCCGTGTTTGAGTACCCTGTGAAAATTATGCACCCTCCATCTCCTACCAGCTCTGCACTTTATTCAATGCTCACGAGCACCTAAGTGTCGCTTTGTTGTTGCAAAAATTGTTGGTCATGGTCTGTTTATATAATTGATCTGACTTAAAGTGTTTACATCTTTTACCAGGAACATTCACTCTTTATTCACTTGTGTGTGCATTCACCGTGGTATTTGTGACAATTTGGGTACCTGAGACGAAAGGGAAAACGCTGGAGGAAATACAGTTCTCCTTTAGATGATAAAATTTTGAATATTTGCTTTTCTACTCCCTGGTGTTCTTTCTACAATAATTCTTTGCCCTTCCGCAAAAGTTTCAATACCTTATTAGAAGAACATTTGTAAAATTTACTTTTTCATTTATTCATCATCGTAGAAAGAGAGAATCATACTGCTGCTGCTGCTTTGAAAAGTCAGGACCTTGAGTGTTTGCAAGTGGTATTTGAGTTCACCATGCCTTTGTGCATTTTTTTCTTCTTCTGTGTACTATATACAGGAATTTTTTTTTGTTGTAATTGTAATATATTCGCATCTATTGGACATTGTGAGGGTTGCTTAAGAAGGAACTGTTAATCCTTGGTACTGATCTTGCTGTCTCCAAATTTCTGAAATTGTTGCTTCACTAGTTCTTTTCTAATTTCTTGCAACAAATGTATAAAATGGTAAAAGAAAAATCTAGGATGTCCGAGATGCTTCGTGCACCAAGCTGCCGATGAGACATAAAACTCTTCGAATATATAATGAAATGGGAGAATATTTATCATAAGCTAGGATATTCCAGATTGGTTCTGTAAGAGTAAACAACCGATGCAAGGTAATATTGCGTACAATAGACCAATGTGGTTTGGCTTTTCCCAGGACCCCGTGCATAGCGGGAGCTTAATTAATGCACCGGACTACCCCTTAGGATATTCCAGTTAGACAAACACATTATAGATCCTGTCCAGAGATGAGATTGTCGTCCTGAAAGAAGATGATGTGGTCATTAGTACTACAGGAAAACTGCTTTATACTTTGAAAAAGGGTGTTTTGGCATAAGCTGAAGTTGAGAGAAAAAAGTAGCTTTAGCATAGAAAAGATCTTTGTAAGTGTTTGCTAAACAATGAAAAAAGAAACTTGGTAGTAGTTGGTATACTTTCTACCACAAAGCCACTTTCAGCTTGAGCTTCTGGAACTGCTCCACAATTTTTTAGGCTTTAAACCATGTCAGGATTACTTGCTTGAAAAGACATCCTTTTTACTTGATTTTCCCAACTCCTAAAAGAGGGGCGTGCATGGTTTCAAAATGTGTGTGATCTTAGTATATACGTGTTAAGTGATTCTTTATATAATCTAAGATCTTATAAGTTTGATGTACTGGATTGCTACATAAATACACACAGCAGCTAATATTTTTTTCACTGGAGGGTGTGGCCTAACGAAAAACCAAATGGGTAATTAAAATCATGGGTAACAAGTATTCAAATTCAAATAGAGACAAAAAATGTTAAAGTGAAACTTAGACTTACTTTTTGTACTTGTGCTAGTGGAAGATAACCGTTAATCATTAAATAGTCGACGATGCTCACACTAACTTGGACACACTTTTCGAAAAAAAAATCCACAGCTATTTTCACATCGATGTCCTCTCATTATAGATGCCAATAATGTGTATATTTTACAATGCATTGGCTGTAGAAAGTAGGGTGTATAAAAAAAACCAATAAACCGCATTAAATTGAAAATTCGAGTAAAAAAAACAAAAAAAACAAATCCGATTGTGGTTTGGTATGATTTGGTTTGGTATCGAAAAATAAACCAGCATAATTGGTTGGTTTGGTTTAACTAAAAAAAATTAAACCGAATCCAAATCAACCCGGTAGTACATTAATACAATTTTTATAAATATTTCTTATACTTTTTCACATTTTTATCTTTTAACGTATTATTTCAAGTTTGGACTTAACATTCTTGAATGGTAAATAAATTTTATAGCCCATAAATGTAGTAACTCAAACGAAGTTCAAATCAATACTAATGCTGACAAAAGAAATTCAATTCAGCACTAGAAAATGACGATAGTATTGAATATCTATTTTAGGCTATACATTAGTATATAATGAAAATGCATAACTTAGTTTATCTTTTTCTTTAGTGCTTAGTTATGTAATTAGTAGTACTTATTAGCTATATTTATTTTGTCATGACCTATATAGTATTTTTATATTATGTTAATTTTTATTATGGCATATTAATTAGTAATATTTGCTTTATGCAATTTTATTATCTTTGTTGCTGAATATTTTAGTATAATGACATGATTTATCTCATATTATTGTGTTATTTTCTTAAAAAATACATTCTATAGTTGTATTTTACTAGGACTAAAGAAATATGTGGAGCACAAGTTACATTATTTATGCCAAAACAGATCTGTCTGATTGATATCAAAAGATGGATTACATGAGGGACTAATGGGAAGGGGATTGACAGAATTGAAAACAGGAGAAACAATAGGAAAAGAAGTTGAAACATTACATGAAACATCAATTGTAAAAGGAGAAACTAAAGGACTGCCATCAAGATGAATAAAATACAATCCATTGTCAGCTTTACCAATTCCCAGTGGCCTCTTCAGAGAAGGGCCCTATAAGAAACAATGCGAAGTAGTGAGAACTGCAATACAATGAAGTTGTAAAAGAAGTTGATATATTGAAATTAAATTGAACTGAAAGGATGGAACAAGAAGAACATTGTGTAGCACAATATCAGACCTAAGTTGTAATGATCCAATGGATACAACTTTTACTTTGGTAAGGTAATTAAGTAAGGTCTAGTTAGTGGTTGAAGGTTGTGAAGAAAGTGTTTGTAAGGTGTCATGTGATTAGTTGTCCCTGAGTCTAGAATCCAAGTATGAAGATTTAATTGTGAAGATGCACAGGCATGAAAATCCACAGACTTAACTACAGAACTGTAAAACAGACCTGCAAAATGGGCATATGCATGATTATCCCCAGAATGAGAGTCATTTGAGATTCCAGAAGAGATGTATGATTGCTTCAGGAGGGTAAGTAGGTGTTGAAACTGTTCAGAGGTGAATCCATGGTTGACAGGTGAAAAATGTTCCATGGGCGAGGCCAGTGGGGTAGAAGCAGTACCCTCAACTTGAACACATGATGCTGATCTCTTGTTTTTGGTGAACTTGAAATCAGCAGGAAAACCATGAAGTTTATAACATTTTTCAACGGTATGACCTGGTTTTTTGCAGTATCTGCATGACATGGATTGTCTAGGTTTCTTTCGTTCAAACTGTACCTTCTGATTGAATGATCTTTGCCCACTAGGATTTTGTGAATATGCTGAAGGAGTAGAGGATGCAGAAAAAGAGACAGAATCACTAGAAAAGCTTGGGGCCGGAGAGATTTCCCTTTGTCTCTCATCATGTTGTAACATGGAATAAGCTTTACTAAATGATGGAATTGGTGAGATCATGAGGATGTTGCTCTTGACAGTGTTATATGACTCATTCAATCCAGCCAAGAACCAAAACAGTTTCATCTCATCAAGAAATTTTGGTAGAGCACCACATGAACATGTAGGACCTACATAAGCAGTCTGAAGCTCATCCCAAAGACTACGAAATTTGGTGAAATAAGAGGCTATGTCTAAGGTACCCTGGGAAATAGTTCCAATCTCCCTTTGTATCTGAATAAATTTGGAACCATTAGACTGACCAAACCTCTCATTTATGTCTGACCAAATCTCTTTTGCAGTGTCATATTGATGATAGGCTATAATTGCATATTTTAGTCGCTTATTACACTTGAATTTACTGCACTTTAATTGAGTTTGCGCTTTAATCGCTAGTGTTTTGCACTAATTATGTGTTTTATGCCTTGTAGGTGTGATTCCGAGCTATATAGATGTTATGGAATGAATTTAAGTGATTTGAAGCTTTGAAGTCTGAGTAAAAGCTCAAGGAATTAAGCCGGGATCGTGTTCGGGGGTCAAATTTGATAATTAAGTACGAACGAAGACTTGAGGAGGCATATTGCGCACTGTCTAGTAAATAGACATAACATTTTGCTCAGAACTCCATTTGGGCTCTACAATATATGGTTGGAAAGCTAATTCAAAGGGCTACAACTTTCATGTTTTACGTTTTTTCAAATTCCAAACGGAACAGGGTGGAAAACGCAGTCGAAACCGCGACCGCGGCAGAAAATCAGATAACTTGTCTGGCCGCGGTCCTACCGCGTTTTGGCCGCGGTCGCGCCCTTCCAGGCGTCAAAAAGAAGTCCTATTTCGCCCGGGACAAGTTTATTTCGGCCCTACACTATTCCAACTTGTATAAAAGGGATCCTAAACCTATTTTGAAGTGAGGGGGACATATTTTAGACATAGATTCGACCTAAGGAGGCAAGAACACATTGGGAGCAAGGCGGAGAATTCTTCTACGAGTTTTTCCTTCCTCTTCCTATTTTTCATTGTTGGTTATGACTTTTAGTATTGTAGTTTTACATACTATTATGAATAGCTAATTTGTTATCTAGAGTTTTGATAGAACCTTTTGTAGGATAAATTCTTGTTATGTTTTTATATAATTGAGCCATAGCTTTTCTCTATTCGTTCAACTACGTTTATATTGTGGTTGGTTGAAGAGCTCTCAATTAGCTGTGCCTATTTAGTATGCATAACTCGGGAGAGAGTGCATATTTAGGTAATTGTTGAACAACACCACTCCCAGAGTATATGAGGGATCAATAACCGAGGGTTCAAAGGTGGGATTAGGGATAACGAAGCCTTGGGTGCGATCTGAAGTGAGCTGTATTAAAAGCCAGCTAGCGTAGCTCGGGAGAGTGCGTCTAGTAAATTGTCGTAATTACTCGGGAGAGATTTACGGTAATAAGAGTGCTCATGATCGGTAGAGAATACTTAGGCGAAATTATAGAAGACATAGCGGGAAGGATTCCGACAATAGGGGAAATCATAACTCTTAGACCTCCTTAATCTTTTCTCTAACCCTCAGTATCGTTAGTTGTTAATTTACTATTTTAATTTGTTAGTTAAGTAGTTAAACACAAGAATCTCAATATATATAAGTTAGGAATTGTTCAAGCTTGTCTTCTTGGTGATAGTGAACAATTGTAGCTAAACCTTAGTTCTCTGTGGGATTTGACTCCGGACTTGTAAACCGGATTATATTTGCAGCGACCGCATTGTCCTTTTTATAAGGCATAGTTGGGCGTGATCACATATCCTAGAACACTGGTGGCAATATCTCTAGATAGGGAATTAGTGATCCAGGCGACCGCCATATCGTTGCACCTTTCCTAGTAGGGATAATAAGGTGAATCACTAGAAGGTTTAGACTGGCGACCATCAATTAGTGCCAATTTATTTTTGGCAAAAAGGGAAACTAGCATACTTTTACGCTAGGCAACAAAACCAGTACCATCGAAAGGAGGAGATACCAGGTGAGTGCCAGGACTGTCTGAGGGATGAACATAAAGGGGATGTGAGGGATCTAAAGTGAATATAGTAAAACCATCGGATTGATTAGAGGGATTCACACGCTCATAGCTGAGAAGAAAACCCAAAATCAGACCAAGGTTTCGATAAAACCAAAAATTGTAATCAACGAGCTTCACGGGTACGAACGGATGGAGATAATCGATGACAGGAACTCATATCCTGCTCTGATACCATGTTAGAAGTGGAATTTTGCGGAAAATAAGAGGAATTTCCATGGTGGAAACTCAGAGAACGAGAGAGAGAAATTGATGGAAAATATCTGATCTCTTTATTAAAAATGAATAATCCGTCTTTCTAGAATAGTCCATAGTATTTATATACTTACATGAAAATGGCTATACAATCAAAATGTAAAGGAGGCTATCTTACTAAGTGATATAAAGACTGAAAGTATTAAAACTAAAGCTAACATTAGCTATTGGGTTTGGCCTGCTGTCGTTTGGACTGTGTTGGATCTATGTATGTCAACATACTAGGACTAAAGAAATATTTGGAGCACAAGTTACATTATTTATGCTATGAAGATTTTACCCGAAAAAACCCAAAAATCCGGGGAAAAAAACCGAAAAACCCGAGAAAAACTGAGATTGAAAAATCCGACTTTGTTGGTTTGGTTTAGTTTTTAGATTTAAAAACCCGACACTATTAATTTGGTTTGGTAATTGAAAAATGCGAAACAAACCCGACCTATTACTTCGGTTTTCTATGCACTCGAGCATTAGACGATCTAAGGTATTTTGAACCCAAAAAAAAAGGTATATAGCGAGATCCATTTTCAAGCTCTTCTCGTAAATTGTGGCACAATAATAAACAGGCTGCAGAAGTAATACTCCTCGTTCTAATTAATTGGCACATTTTTCTTCTCCGTGATTAGTCTCACAAATTCTCAGAGTTAATCATACCAGATCAATTCACATTTTTTTTTAAAAAAAACTAGTATAATCCGGATATTTACAGAAAAAATGCTATAAGTTACAATTGTTCTCATATCAAAATAACGAACGAACAATTTTAAAATGTAGTGAATGTTCGCTTAGCTCGAATCTTGGTAAAATAAAATGTTAAACAGTTTGCCAAAGGTATATATATTAACAACAAATATAAGAGATAAAGTAATAGTGACATTCTCAACTCTCTCGTAGCAAACTTTTCCTCAAACTAAGATATGAAATTTATAACAAAAGATATACTTACTTCTTTCAACGAGCGAATTTACACATTCAGGCGCAAACCGAAATTTGTCGATCGTTAGTCGTATTCATAATTTTGAATGGTCTTTGGTTAAAAATAAATAAGTAAATAAATAAATAATGCTCTTTGTTTTTGTTTTGCTCTTAGCTCGTTCGTCTTCTCTAGTTTGACGTTGATTTCGTTCTGTACTTTCGAATGAATATGCTATCTGCTTAAGCTAAGTAAGATAATAATTAATACAGAAGAATTTGTACGATAATTCATTAAGATATGATTAATTTGAACATAAAGACCAGATATTGCTTATAGAAAATATATATCCATTGAAAAACTAAAATGTAAAATGGTGTAGGAAAGAAAGACATATTCAGCTAATATCCTTCTTTTGTTATTTGTTTGCTGCTTTTGAGTTTCATACTTCAACATAAATAATAGGCTCCATCTGCTTTTTTACTTTGCCAATTCTTGCTTCTATTGGAGCTTGAGATACCTCAGCCTGTCAATAAAAGAACAAGTCCAATCCAAACAAATGAGATAAAAGATAATGAGATATTTAATTGGATTTAAGTTATATGTAGTCAAAATGTAAAAGATAATTGTAAATTAATTATTTCTATTTTTTATCAGGTTAATTAATGCTTTATCATAACGATTTACTTATAATTTTTTATAAATAACTTGATTGTATAAATATTTTTATACCGTTATATATTGCATAAAATTCAATCTCTAATTCATTATACAAGGCAAATGGATATTGTCATAATCCTTTCACGTGCTTAGCTTATCGAAATAGTTTAAAAAGTATTTGATTCTCTGGATACTGAAGAATCAGTAAAATGTGGAAGGTTAGTGCAAATACAGCTAGCAGTATATATCTAGAACAAGATGATTAATAGTCGAATAAAAATCAATGGAATTTTTACTTCAAAAAAGACGTTTAATAGCATTAGTATAAAGAGTATATGTATAATCAATCCTTAACTGATCGAGTGAACACTCCATTAATTAATTGGAGCTAGTAACAAGAATAGATTAGGAAAAAAAGTAATAATAACTTCTTGTTTTTCTAAAACATCAAATATTTTGAAACAAAAGACTGATTACCCAAACGACTAATATTTGAGACGGAATGTAATATTATTTTACCTTTGTTCTTCATCGTTGAACGAGTAGCCTTTGTTGTTATGGCCACCATTTGGCTTATTGTATTTAGGCAAAGGAACTTGACCAGACTCAATGCGTTTAATATCTTCCACAAGTTTTTCATAGTGAATTTTCACGTCTTCTTCTGTCTTACCACCACCAACTGCCTTAGCCAAATTACGCCACCGATCTGGTGTGTCTTTGTCATAAATAGCCAATGCATTCTCAAACTTCTTGTTTTGCTGAGGAGTCCATGTTGAATTCGAGGCCATTTTTGCAACAAGAAGGAAATTAAGGCCACACTAGAATGATTAAGGAGAGTAGATGATGTTTAGGTACAAAAAAGGTTAACATGAATACTCTATATATATAGCAATGGAGAGAGACAAATAGACAAAAGTATGGTGGGCCTGTGAGGATTTTTTTTTTTTTTTCTTCTGCTAAAACCAGGGAAAATATGTGAAAGCAGCATGTTTTTTTCTTCTAAATCATAATTACAACTAAGCATGTGCTTTTTTGTGGATAAGAAATTTAAGTTTAATACACAAAATGAGCAGTCCAGATCGGAAAATTTGTTAGAAATTAATGTTTCTTTCAGAGATATAGATTTATCAAGGGTAAGAAATCTTAGTTTAATATACAAAATTAGTAGTCCAGATCGAAAAATTTGTTAAAAATCTCTTTTAGAGATGTTTGTTTAAGATACAAAATTAGAGGTCCAGCTCGGAGAAATATGTTAGAAATTAACTCTCTTTTAGAGACATTTGATGTCGTTATTAGGTAAGTACTTAACTATATTGATCTCCCACCTGAATACTAAGCCAAATAATATTATACTCCCTCGTTTCATATTAAATGTGACAATTTTCTTTTTAGTCTGTTCCAAAATAAATGACACATTTTTAAATTTGGAAATAATTCAACTTTAAACTCCTCATTTTACCCATTTTATCCTTAATGAGAAACTTTTATAACCACACAAAAGTCATGGCCCCACAAAGCTTTACCCCTTAAGCTTTTAAGACCACAAATTTCAAAAGTCTTTCTTTTTTTCCTTAAATTTCGTGCCGAATCAAACTACCTCATTTAATTTGAAACGGAGGGAGAAATAATTATCTAATATTTCAATGGCCTGTGCTTGATTTAATTCAACATCAAATAGGGAAAATTATTCCAAGAAAAGTTGTTCCCTATCTGCACCTTCTTGGACTAACTTCAATATTTTGCTTTCAAATTTCTGAGTATTTTCTTAGTTGTAACGTAAAATACCTCCATTAATCTAGTGGTTCCGAAAGGGGAATGTAAAATCAATTTCAAGTGGCTAAAAGTGAAAAAGATTTTTTGCATTCACGGGGACAATGTGGCCCAAGTTTTCGTTTTTCATGTTTTTTGACTTATGATTTTTTTTTTTATTAAGAGTGAATAATGCATGAGAGTGAAATCAAGGTGTGCATGGCAATCCAAAAGCAACTTTTTCTCTGTTGGTTGTTTTTCTTTGTTAGGGAAAATCATAAACGTGATAATGCTTTGTACTTTCCTCACTTTCTTCTGCATGCTTTAGCAAAAATTCATTTCAGTTTTAGCTGGCTAAGTTACTTCCAGCATTTAGTACATCTATTACTAAGACTAGTCTTTTTCTCATAATGAAAGCCCTTTCTATTTTACATTGTCTCAATCGATCTACCATAACATGTAATTCCTCGTTGAATCGCACTGATAGTGTATTACAATACTGTTAATGTATATAACCTAAGCTCAATAAAATTATTTTTCCGTCCTAAGAGTGAACATTTTTGCTTCTATATAGAATTTGTACTAATCGTGGTCAGACTTGTATATTTCAGTCTCTCTTATTGTTTTTTATCAATTGAAGGGCTATATACCCCAACTATCCTTGAGCATGCCGATTGCCAAATTTGGGTTTTTCATTTTTCTCGCATACATAAGCTTAAGTTGAATCGCAAAGATCATTTTTAGCTCCCGACCAAAACTATTTGTATCAGGTAGCCGCAAAAAGTATATATATATATATATATATATATATATATATATATATATATATATATATATATNAAAAAAAAAAACCTTTTTGCGTGGCTACTATTTTAAAAGCGGCTATTCAATATCATTTTCCAATCATAATCGGGAAATACAATTTCATGATTAGCCCTGTCACGACCCGGATTTCCTACCCTCGGGAGTCGTGATGGCGCCTACTAATAGGAGCTAGGCAGGCCAATTAGTTTAACACTTCTCTTAACATCATTAACAAAATAAAGAAGAACGGGGCAATTAATATAAAAACAGAAGTCTCGAAACATAAATAACAGAAACCAAGTGCGGAGTTTCAAATACACCTCTACCCAGATCTGGTGTCACTAACTCACGAACTTCTACTGAATGCTAAATACAAAGTCTGAATAAGAATACAGTACTGTCTGATCCGATACAAGGGAAATCAAACGAAAGACAGAGATAAGAGAGAGACTTCGGGCCATGCGGATGCCAGCAAGCTACCTCGGAATCTCCGGACTGAAGTAAGCTCCCAACGCTCGTACTGCTGACCAAAGGCTCCTGCTCCGGTACTATGATCTGTGCAAAAAGCACAGAAGTGTAGCATCAGCACAACCGACCCCATGTGCTGGTAAGTGCCTGGCCTAACCCCCACAATACACTGTATAGGGCCCTGAGCCCGTGGGCAAAACCAATATCGGTGCCGTAGTCAGAGCTGTCTTGAGCTTCTGAAAGCTCGCCTCACACTCATCCGACCATCTGAACTGGGCACCCTTCTGGGTCAATCTGGTCATCGTGGCTGCAATAGATGAAAACCCCTCCACGAACCGGCGGTAGTAACCTGCTAACCCCAAGAAACTCCGAATCTCTGTAGCTGATGCTGGTCGAGGCCAGTTCTTGACTGCCTCAATCTTCTTCGGATCCACCTGAATACCCTCTGCTGATACAACATGACCCAGGAATGCAACCGAACTCAACCAGAACTCGCACTTCGAGAACTTCGCATACAACTAACTATCCTTCAGAGTCTGAAGAACCACTCTGAGGTGCTGCTCGTGCTCCTCCTGGCCGCGGGAGTACACCAGAATATCATCAATAAAGACTATCACGAACATGTCCAAATATGGCCTGAACACTCGGTTCATCAACTCCATGAATGCTGCTGGGGCATTGGTCAACCCAAACGACATGACTAGGAACTCATAATGCCCGTACCGACTGCGGAACGCTGTCTTAGGGACATCGGATGCCCTAATCCTCAGCTGATGGTAGCCAGATCTCAAGTCTATCTTTGAAAACACCTTTGCACCCTGAAGCTGGTCAAACAAATCATCAATCCTCGGCAGTGGGTACTTGTTCTTTATCGTCACCTTGTTCAATTGCCGGTAATCAATGCACATCCTCATCGATCCATCCTTTTTCTTCACAAATAACACTGGCGCACCCCAAGGAGAAACACTAGGCCTGATGAAACCCTTCTCTAGCAAATCTTGCAACTGGTCCTTTAACTTTTTCAACTCTGGCGGGGCCATGCGATACGGCGGAATAGAAATGGGCTGCGTGCCGGGGGCCAGATCAATACAGAAATTAATATCCCTGTCGGGCGGCATACCCGGCAGGTCTGAAGGGAAAACCTCGGGGAACTCCCGAACAATAGGAACAAAATTAATAGAAGGAACCTCCGTGCTGGAATCGCGAACATACGCCAGATAAGCTAGACACCCCTTCTCGACCATACGTCGAGCCTTCACATATGAAATAACACTGCGGCTGGCACGACTTGGGGTCCCTCGCCACTCCAATCGGGGTAAATCTGGCAAAGCCAAGGTCACGGTCTTGGCGTGACAATCCAAGATAGCATGATACGGAGACAACCAATCCATCCCTAATATAACGTTGAAATCTACCATGTCTAAGAGCAATAAATCAACACGGGTCTCAAGACCCTCAAACACTACCACACAAGAACGATGAACTCGGTCGACCACTATAGAATCACCCACCGGTGTAGACACATAAACAGGAATACCCAAGGCATCACTAGGCATAGTCAGGTAAGGTGCAAAATAGGACGACACATATGAATACGTAGACCCAGGGTCAAATAGCACTGAAGCATCCCTATCACAGACCAGAATAGTACCTGTAATAACAGCATCTGAAGACTCAGCCTCTGGCCTGGCTGGCAAAGCATAACACCGGGGCTGGGCCCCACCTCCCTGAACCATATCTCTGGGACGATCGGCTGCTGGCTGGCCTCTACCTCTGGCGGTCCGAGCTCCACCTCTATGATCTCTACCTCCACCTCTATGGCCTCTACCCCCGCCTCTAGCTGGCTGGGCGGCCTGTGGATCACCTGATGCCTGAATCATAGGACGAGGACCCTGCTGTTAAGAGCTGTCAGAAGCTCGAGGGCAATACCTGGCAATATGTCTCGTGTCGCCACACGTGTAACAAGCCCTCGGCTGCTGAGAATAACGGAGTGGTGGTGCGCTGATAGGTGCTGATGGTGAACTGAGAAGCTGCTGGTCAGAAGACTGCAGCTGAGAGCCACGACCACCTGAAGTACCATGTGAGACCTGTAGGGCTAATTGAAAGGGCCTCGGAGGATGGCCTCTACCATAAGAATCCCCACCTCCAGACGAGGTACCACTGAATCTACCTGCATGACGGGGTCTCTTGTCTGACCCATGACCACCTCCCCGTGCAAGAGCCATCTCAACTCTACGGGCCGCATTGGCCGCCTCCCGAAAAGAAATCTCACTACCACCTCCCATAGCCATCTGGAGACGGATCGGCTGAATCAATCCATCAATAAACCTCCGCACCCTCTCTCTCTCGGTAGGGAGTATAACAACAACATAGCGTGCTAGATCAATAAACCGAGTTTCATACTGTGTGACTGTCATAGAGCCCTGCTGGAGGCGCTCGAACTGCCTGCGAAGAGCCTCTCGCTGAGTAACTAGTAGAAACTTCTCCAAAAATAACTCTGCAAACTGGTCCCAAGTCAATGATGGCGACCCTGCTGGTCTGGATAAACAATAGTCTCTCCATCAAGTCTTGGCGGATTCTGCCAGTCGAAAGGTGGCGAAGTCGACCCCATTGGTCTCCGCAATACCCATAGTCCGAAGGATCTCATGGCAGCTGAATAAGAAATCCCGTGGATCCTCTGAAGAAGTGCCGCTGAAGGTGGTGGTGAAAAGCTTAGAGAACCTATCAAGCCTCCACAAAGCATCCGAGGACAGAGCCGCTCCATCGCCGGCCTGAGTCACAATACCTGGCTGAACCGCCACAGCTGGCTGAACCACTAGAGCCTGAGCCTGGGGAGCTACCTGCTCCGGAGTACGTGTAGCAGGAGTGTGAACTCCTCCTCCAGCCTGAGAAGTGGCTGGTGCTACTAGAAGCAAACCCGCTCTAGTGACGCTCTCCACAAAGCCTACCAATCTGACCAGAGCGTCCTGAAGAACTAGGGTGGCTATGAACCCCTCTGCGACCTGAGCTGGGCCCACCGGAGCTGCTGGGGCTGGAACCTCCTCATCATAATCAACATGAGGCTCCTCTGGGACTGCCGCTCGGGGCTGAGCTCTGCCCCTGCCTCGGCCTCTGGCACGACCTCGGCCTCTTCCCCTCATAGGAGCTGCTGCTGGGGGCTCGGGCTGCTACGCGGTAGAAGAGGAAGCACGTGTTCTTGCCATCTGCGAAAGAACAAAGTAGAAAGACAATCAGTATTTGAGAAACAGAATCGCACGACAAGAAGGAACAAAAGTGAAATTTTCCTAACTCTATAGCCTCTGGGGATAAATACAGACGTCTCCGTACCGATCTCTCAGACTCTACTAAGTTTGTCCGTGAGTTGTGAGACCTATGTAACCTAGTGCTTTGTTACCAACTTGTCACGATCCGGATTTCCCACCATCGAGAGTCGTGATGGCGCCTACTGTCGGAGCTAGGCAAGCCAAATATTCAAAACTTTTCACTGATGACGTTTTAACAATATAAAATAAACGGGACATTTTAATTAAAGCGGAAGACTTTAAACTTATATAATTGAAATAAAATTTGCGGAAGTTGAAACACATTTCTACCCAGAGTCGGGTGTCACTAGCTCACGGACTGCTATAGAGTACTAAAAACAAGTCTGAAATGATATTACATACTGTTTGTCTCGAAACAAAGAAAAC
The DNA here is from genome assembly GCF_001879085.1 of Nicotiana attenuata. NCBI lineage: Eukaryota > Viridiplantae > Streptophyta > Magnoliopsida > Solanales > Solanaceae > Nicotiana > Nicotiana attenuata. The sequence continues at coordinate 141,234 of NW_017672964.1, forward strand.
AAACTAAAACATAGAAGGGACTTCGGCCTGCGAACGCCAGCTAGGCTACCTCGTGAGTCCCTGGACTGAAGACAGCTCCCGGGCAATCCTACTGCTGCTGTCCAAAAGCTTCTCCTGCATCTGTGCAAAAAGATGCACAGAGTGTAGCATCAGCACAACCGACCCCATGTGCTGGTAAGTGCCTGGCCTAACCCCGGCGAAGTAGTGACGAGGCTAGACAGGACCTACCAAAAACAACCTGTGCAGATATATATACAAAGGCAACGGAATAACAACAGAAACATCAGACTGGGAGGGGCATGCTCGGGGGAATACAGTGAAAACATATTGACAGATATAATAACAAACTACATCAATACTGTGACTCATATAAGTGGTCGGCGTGCCACACGATCCCATAATATATTTTTATAAGTGGTCGGCGCGCCACATGATCCCATAGTATATATTTATAAGTGGTCGGCGCGCCACACGATCCTATTTCATAATTCATAAGTGGACGGCGTGCCACACGATCCCATTTCACAACTCATAAGTGGACGGCGTGCCACACGATCCCATTTCATAATTCATAGGTGGACGGCGCGCCACACGATCCCATTTCATAATTCATAATACATATAATCTTTCTAGAGGAGGCCCCAATAGGGGAATTCAATCAACATAACGATTTAATCCGGCAAGGGTACAACTAACAGCCCAAATATCCCGGCAAGGGAGAATACATATAATGCTTAAATCCCGGCAAGGGAATAGTCACAACACTTCCTCTTTTGATCACTTCTTTCTCAATTATCAATTTCCAGTTCGAGCCAACGCTCCAATAATATACCAATCACATTTCTTCCTCAACCATTCACATTATATGAAACTTATCAATTAAACAAGGAAGATGTATCACAAAAATCCGAGTCAAACACAATTAAGACTCACGGTCATGCTAGACTCCGGTGCATAGATAACCGTCACCATGCCTATACACCGTACTCCACATTTAGCAGATAGCAAATAACATCCTAGTCCTATTCCCTCAAGCCAAAGTTAGAACAANACGGCGCGGCCGGCCTCCGTTCCCGTCCAAATTAACACCCTTAAATCTTTTTCTCCTCCTCTTTCCATATCTGGCTTTAGATTCACTCAAATCACAGCCGAGTTGCTCGAATATTGAATCAAAAATCTCCGGCCAAAACGCAAAGTCACCCAAATCCAACCAAATGAACACCCTAGGACCGCCCTGTTCTCCTCTTTCAAACCCCCCAAACCCCGTCCCTCGAATCAACGCCGAACCCTTCGAATAACGGTTTAAAGTTTTCCGGCCATGACATCAGTTGTCCCAAATTAACCCAAATTCACACCACAGAACCGTCCGAACCTCCTCTGCCCAACCCCCATAGCCACTTGTCTCGAATCTGCCCGGAACATTACAAATTCTAAATCCCAAATTCCGGCAGAACCCTAACTCAGGAATCTTGGGGATTTTGGACTGTAATTTCCCTAATCACGTGTTTTCTTTTGAAAACACACGATTAGGGATGTTACGTGTCAAGAATCCCGGAGGATTCAAACAACAATAGCTGGTCAGAGTTCGCCCCATAGTCAGTCGAATGCTCAAAATTAGTAAGTTTTTGTTCGATTCTGTTTTTGATTCTGTTCAGTATGTGTTTCATCTTGCTCTTGTAATTGTTCTTAGCTTTAGTTTAATTTTGTTGGGTTGGTTTAATCCTGTCTTGCTAATTTTAGGTTTTAAGTTTAATTTTTCGTTTAGAATCCGTCTTGCTAAATGTTTGGTTTCAGTTTATGGTTCATTTTTATAATCCTTAATTCTTTATTAGCCATCTTAGTCGATTTTGTTTAGGCTTTGTTGATTTTAATTTTTGTTCTAATGTTTGATTTGAGTTAGTCTAGTCAGTTTAGTCTAGTTTAATCAGTAGTTATCATTGGTAATGCCTTAATTCAGTGTTTAGCATTAATTAGCATTGTTAGGTTTTAGTTTAGAATGGTCTGGTTTAGCTCAGTAATTCCAAGAGGGTTCAAAGGGTAGTTTAGGCATGGAAAGGGGTAGTTTCATTAAGATTGGTAATTTTAGAACCAAGGTAAGGATAGAATAGGAATTGTAATGGGTATAGAACCTTCTAGGATGGACTTTAGTATAGATTTCAATAAAATAGGTGTAGTTACTTGTGTAACAAGTCAGAAAATAAAGGGTAAAAATAGAATTAAAATAGGGACTAATGGGTAAAGGGAAAATCTGAAGTTGGACCCTAAGTTCATCTATAAATAGGCATTCATTTGCCTTGATTCACAAGTTTGGGAACCTCAAAAAGCTTTCCCCCAAAAGTACTCTTCAGTTTTCCAGATTTGAAAGTAGAAATGCAAAAATTCGAAAGCCAAAAACAATAGAAAATTACAGAAAAAATCCCAAAAAAATACTGTTTATTCAATCTCTTAGGTCAATTTCAAGTTTAGTGGTTGGTTTGCATTGTTTAACTTAATATCTTGTAGTTGAAGTTCAGAAATAGTCCTGTTTTGATTTCGAGTGGGTTTGGATTCCAAGCAAGTCAGTTTTGGGTCTATTTTGGTGCTATCATGTTCAATTTCTCAATTCCATTTGATACTTGGATCACTGGTCTATTCCTGGGTTGAACTTTCTGTGTTGTTGCTGTTGGGAACTCTCATTCGCTGCTGCTTGTACTGCTGTGTTGATCCTCTGATTTTCTTTGCTGTGAATCCTCATTTGCTTATATTCTATCCTCCAGGTACACATTCTCAGCCTGTATTGATGTAACTGCGCTCGTTGAATATGAAATACAATTGAAGCTTGTTTGCTGCCCTGGAATTTCAATTTGACATCTTATTAAGTCTAGATAGCTCGATTACTATTTGATTGAATATTCATAGTTGTATTAATTGGACTGTATAGCTGGACAGCTGATGTTTAGAATCAGCTGTAGATCAATTTCTTAGTAGCTGAATACTGTGTATGAATTGTTAAAAATAGACGTGCAGGATTATTATTTTAAGGGTTCGGATCATGAGCTGAACGCTTGATTGAGGCAATGTCACGAAGTCCTTTGACTTAGTAATGTAGAAAGTTAATTCAAAAGTTGATTAGTCCATTTTGTGTAGTAAAGTCAGTGTTTGCAGCCTGTTTGTCACCTAATGGATTTAATAATATAATCTGGGTATCAAATTGGAGCTCGAATGGTTAACGTTCATTACTAGCATTTTGAGTAATTTGAAAAATTTCAGTGATTATTTGTCCAATTTGTATTGAAATATGGCATTTCATTGTCGTGGTTTGGGTTCGATACTGCCTTGGACGCCACAACTGCCTGGGCTGCCAGACCGCATATCTGGGCTCAATCTGGCCCAAGTTGCATGAATCTTTGCTATAATGGCATCGGACCCATGGCTGGTCGCCCGATTTCGACAAATTAAAGGCTAACATACANGGTTTAGTTTGTTTAGCTATTATTGATATTATAAAGTCATTATTTCATAGATTTGACTGAGTTGGAGCCGAATTCGAGGGGTAAAGCTATACTAGAGGCTTGAGTTGAGTTTGGAGCATTCGAGGTAAGTGTTTGATCTAACTTTGGCTTGAGGGAATAGGATTAGAGTATTATTTGCTAATTGCTAAGTGTGGAGTACGGTGTATTGACATGGTGACGAGTATCTATACACCGGTGTCTAGCATGACCGTGAGTCCTTATTTGTGCTTGTTCGGGATTCTGTAGTAACTCTTCCTTGTTTAATTGATGGTTGCTATATAATGTGAACAGTATGAACAGGAAATATGACTTGTAAACTCCTTGGAGCGTTGGCTCCAATTATGACTTGGTTAGGAAGTAAGAAATGAACGAAAGAGAAAAAGATGTAATTATTCCCTTGCCGGGACGTGTAAGTTATTGTCGTTGTGTCACGACCCGGATTTTCCACCCTCGGGAGTCGTGATGGCGCCTACTAATAGGAGCTAGGCAAGCCAATTAATTTAACACTTCTCTCAACATCATTAACAAAATAAAGAAGAACGAGGCAATTAATATAAAAGCGGAAGTCTCGAAACATAAATAACAGAAACCAAGTGCGGAATTTCAAATACACCTCTACCCAGATCTGGTGTCACTAACTCACGAACTTCTACTGAATGCTAAATACAAAGTCTGAATGAGAATACAGTACTGTCTGATCCGATACAAGGGAAATCAAACGAAAGACAGAGATAAGAGAGACTCCGGGCCATGCGAACGCTAGCAAGCTACCTCGGAATCTCCGGACTGAAGTAAGCTCCCAACGCTCCTACTGCTGACCAAAGGCTCCCGCTCCGGTACTATGATCTGTGCAAAAAGCACAGAAGTGTAGCATCAGCACAACCGACCCCATGTGCTGGTAAGTGCCTGGCCTAACCCCGGCGAAGTAGTGACGAGGCTAGACAGGACCTACCAAAAACAACCTGTGCAGATATATATATACAAAGGCAACAGAAATAACAACAGAGAATATCAACTAAAAAGGGGAAGGGGGCATGTTCGGGGAAAAATACAGCGAATACAGATCAACGGATATAACGACGAGACTATCTCAATACCATAACTCATATATAAGTGGTCGGCGCGCCACACGATCCCATATTATAGTATATAAGTGGTCGGCGCGCCACACGATCCCATTTCATAATATATATATATAAGTGGACGGCGTGCCACACGATCCCATTTCATAATATATATATAAGTGGACGGCGTGCCACACGATCCCATATTATAATTCAAAATATCTGACTTTGTAAAAGAAGGCCCCATTAGGGGAATTCAACAAAATAACACTTTAACCCGACAAGGGTACATCTAACAGCCCAAATATTCCGGCTAGGGAGAGTACATAATAATAGTCTACACGTCCCGGCAAGGGAATAATCACAACACATCCTCTTTTAAATCACTTCTTTCTCAACTATCACATTCTTGTTCGAGCCAACGCTCCAAAATATACTAATCACCATTCTTCCTCAACCGTTCACATTATATGAAATTTATCAATTAAACAAGGAAGTTATGTCACATCATTCGAGTTAAAAGCAATTAAGACTCACGGTCATGCTAGACTCCGGTGCATAGACAACCGTCACCATGCCTATACACCGTACTCCACATTTAGCAAGTAGCAAATAACATCCTAATCCTATTCCCTCAAGCCAAAGTTAGAACAAACACTTACCTCGGTCCAAAGAATAGCAATCAACCCTCAAAAACCGCCTTTCCTCTACAATCCGACTCCGAAACAATGGTATCTAGTCATAATTAGTTCAATAATATCAATAAGGGCTCAAAAACATAATCTTATAGCCTAGAAATGAAATTTCCATCATTCTTCCAAAAACACCAAAACTCGACACCGGTCCCACATGGTCCAAACACGAGGCTCGGACCAAAACCCAATCACCCATAACCCCACGAGTTCAAATATATAATTTATTTCAAGATTCGACCCCAAATTGAGGTTGAATCACCCAAAATCCCCAAAGCCCTAACTCTACCCAAAACCCCCATTTTCTACTTTGAATTCATGATTTAGGGCTAGGAATTGAGTAATTAATAGAGGAAATTGAAGAAAACAAGTTGAACAATGCTTACCCAAGAAGTTTTGATGAAAGGGAGCTTCAAAAATCGCCCAAGAGCTGTTGGAGAAGAGAGAGTTTGAGAAATGGGATAAATTCCCTTTCTGTTCTGTTTTGGGTCTTAAATCACCGGGCAGAAATTTGCCCTTCGCGTTCGCGACACCCCGGGCGCGTTCGCGATGAAGGAAAACGGGCAGGCATCGCGTTCACGAAGGGTCACTACGAACGCGAGGAGGGAAATCTGGGGGCTTCACAATTGGCCTACGCGAACGCGTGGTGCCTTACGCGAACGCGTAGAAGAGGCAGACCAGGCTCCGCGAACGCGGGAGCCTTCACGCGAACGCGTAGAGGAAATGGCTGGGGTCCGGGATTTGATGTACGCGAACGCGAGGAGTGGCTCGCGAACGCGAAGAAGGGGGAGGAGAAGCCTTCGCGAACGCGACCAGAGGGACACGAACGCGAAGAAAGAATACCTGCTGTAGATTTTCTGCAATTTTTCTAAGACCAAAACCACCCGAATACCTATCCGAAACTCACCCGAGCCCTCGGGGCTCCAAACCAAATATGCACACTGACTCAAAAACATCATACGAACTTGCTCGAGCGATCAAATCGCCAAAATAACATCAAAATCAATGAATTGAGCCTTAAAATCCAAGAAATCTTTCAAATTTCATAAACTTCCAAATTTTCCAATTTAAGGCCGAAACACGTCAAACGACGTTCGATTTCAACCAAACTTCACAGGAGGCGCTTAACACATATTTAAGACTTGTACCGGGCGTCGGAACCAAAATACGAGCCCGATACCATAGTCTTTTAATCAATTTTCATTTCCATTTTCCTTAAGAATTTCAGAAAAATAATTTCACAGAAAAATTCATTTCCTGGGCTCTCGACCTCGAAATTCGACTCCGGGCATATGCCCAAGTCCCATATTTTTCTACGGACCCTCCGGGACCGCCAAATCACGGGTCCGGGTCCGTTTACCAAAAATGTTGACCTAAGTCAACTTTAGCACTATTAATATCAAAATTCTTCAAATTTTTCACAAAGTTCACATATTTCAACATAAAAGCTTTCCGGCTTCGCGCCCGGACTGCGCATGCAGACCGAGGCAACTAAAAGCGAGGTTTTCAAGGCCTCAAAAGCACGGAAATAGGAAGAAATCCGGTGATGACCCTTTGAGTCGTCACAAGCCCATAACTAGGTTAGCTAAGTTTAATATTGCTACAAAAATGGTTAGTTCCTTGAACATATATATGAGCTATTAAAACCAAACATTGTAAGAATATGATGCCCCTTGGAGCACGTACTAGCTAGAACTTTAGGGATTCAAGTTCAAATTCTACAACATTCCATTTGATTCAGTTGGTTCGAAATCTATCTTTACAATACAATTTAGTAGATTTTTAAAACATGTATAGTGTTTAAACTAAAACTATTAGATTTGAACGAATCATAGCTAATACACTAGCAGATCTGTGGTGGTGGAACCAGGATTTATCAAGGGGATTCGAAATAGTAAAACGTAACCACAAGTATGCCAAGGAGATTTAATATGTACTCGATTTATGGATAAAAATATTTTTGATCTTATGTATATAATATAATTGTTCGAATCGGATGCGCCACCCTAGCTCCGCCACGTCCCTGACTTGCGCCCCTGCAGCCTTTCCAAGTTGTTATCGGTAATTTGATCTTATCTTATAACAGTAATATTTTTTTTTTTCCGATAGTGAGATTCTGAAGATGATTGTGTGGCATTTATTTTAAGCAATTAACATAAAGTATAGTTATAGACTTATAGTAGCTAATGTTATCAAGCTAACTAGTTAAGTCTAGGTGGACCCCTTCACATGGTATCCTTCTTTTGTTTCTTTATGATAACTTCCTTTGTAACGAGTGGCATGATGATCATAACTGATTAATGAAAGAAGCAGAAAAGGGTTAATTGATAATTGTTGGGGCATATACTATTAACCATGCGTTTAAATATAGTACATTCTGACAATTGTCATGGTTAAAAGTCTAAGTGGGAGATTGTTGAGATATATACTATTAACCATGAATTTGGTTTAGATATAGTATTTATTATGATAATATTGTTCACTCAATTTTAATAAAGTTTTAATAGATCATATATTAGTCGGTGTCCTTTGCTTATATAGTAGATGATTTAGTGTATAGAGTTTAGCTTATACACGGAAGATTAAATCATCGGTTCTTATAAGTATAAAGTTTGAGTTCACAATCTAATGATGGAATTGGACAAACCATCAGGAATGATTGTAGCACAAGATTAAATATAATTTATCTTGATTATGGGAATGGTTTAATTCCAACTTCTTGTGCTAGTACATTTTGTATGTATTGAACGGACCAAGTAGAGATAAGTATTTTATACTGACTTAATAAAATAAACTCTCTAGCCATTAAATGTACTTATACTCTTAATCTTGATATAATTATTATTAGTCGTGTATATTATTATTGTTTTGATTTATTAAAAGGCGAGATTCTTTCGTGGGTCAATATGCCTGGTAAATTGGATAATAATAATGTACATTGGCGAAGTAATAGTTAATTGATGGAATCCATGTCTCGGTTTAGAGATTGATGATACACCTTTATGAAAGCTTATAAGTTTTCATGTGTAAACCCGGCCGGTGGATTTTGTATCCGATTCATGAAATAAGTTAAGCGAAAGTCTAAAGGAAATAATCAATAAATTAAATCGTCGGTAATTTAATTTAATTGATTAGTATCTGAATCTTAACATGGGGAGTTAAATAAGATTTAATGGATGAATTTCGAAATTGAATAAGGAGTGCAATTATGAATTTTTAATGGAATAATTCGTAATTAATTATGGTGGATATTAATTTCGAAAATTATAAATTAATTCCATAATTGGAAGCCTTGTTAATTAAATTCTGTGGTCCCTGCTGTGCCTAAATAATAGAAAATAAAGGAATCCTTTTTCTGGTGGAAAAGAAAACCCAACAGGTTTTGGAAAAGGGTTTTAACCCTTAAAACTTGTGCTATAAATATATAAGGTTTTCCACCTAGAAAGAGGAGCAGATGGTGGCCGAATTTCAGCTTTCCTTAGAATTTTCGCCCACACGAAATTACTATTTCCGGGTATTATTTGGATAACACAGTAGAAGACTGTGGAACGTTCGGAGATCGTGATCGTGCGGGGCGTGGAGAATTCATTGAGTTGCTGTAGAATTGGAGGCTCACGTGATAAAGGAGTTTGCTCACGCTTCAAGAGGTAACCCGTTAAATCCCGTTTATGCTAGTTGTCTAGATTACATGTGATTTTGATACTGGAATTGCTTCCGCTGCATATACTAATCCATCAATAATAAGGGGGAAACATCTGCTATGCATGCTATTAAACTCTATCCTTAAGTTTTTCCACTTATCTTTTTAAATTTATACGGTGAACAATAACATAATCATTAAGACATTTAATTGTATAGCCAAAAAGGAGAACATGCAAGAAACACCTCTTCTAGGAGTGTGAGCACGTGATTTTTACCCTAAGCGAATTACTCCCAAAGATTCAAACAAAAGGATTTTTCTTTCATTATTTTACAATTTTGTGAATTTTGTGTTATTTTCTGCTAATTGTTTGCATTTTTACTTGTGCATTTTAATTCATATAAAAATATTAAAAATACACTTGGCACTTGCATTTAGGATCTAATTTCATATTTTAGGATTATTTAGTAGTTACATTATTTTTAGAACAAAATATAAAGAAAATAACAAAAATAGTCCGCTTTTGCATTTTTAATTGTTAATTGTTGCACTTATCTTTAAATAAAGTTTTAAATAATTTTAGGAGTTAAATAGTTTAATTAGGTCTTTGTTTTGTTTTAACATTTTATAAAATCAAAAAAAAAAGTATAAAATACAAAAAATGAAAGCAAACAAAAATGAAAAGGGAGACAATTAAAATAAAAGAAAGCGGGGCTTGATAAAAAGACCAAAACTGGGCCAAAATTGGCTCATCCCAAATTAAAAAAACCCCTGAAACCCGCCTGGCCCATACCCATTCCCTAACCCGGCCTGCCCCCGTCCCAAAACGACGTCGTTTTGGCCTGTTAAATCTGGACCGTCGAGGTTACCAGATCTAACGATCGAGAAGCCTACGTCCATAATTATATAACTGTCCTAATGATACCCCCCCCTTTCAGACCCCCCTGCCTCTCATCTCTCACACTCCAGCGAACCACCGTCGCCCACCGTAACACCACCGTCTACCACCGTCCCTCCGCCGTCCGCCGCCGGCCGGAAATCGCTCACGGCGGCGGCCGGCCTCCGTTCCCGTCCAAATTAACACCCTTAAATCTTTTTCTCCTCCTCTTTCCATATCTGGCTTTAGATTCACTCAAATCACAGCCGAGTTGCTCGAATATTGAATCGAAAACCTCCGGCCAAAACGCAAAGTCACCCAAATCCAACCAAATGAACACCCTAGGACCGCCCTGTTCTCCTCTTTCAAACCCCCCAAACCCCGTCCCTCGAATCAACGCCGAACCCTTCGAATAACGGTTTAAAGTTTTCCGGCCATGACATCAGTTGTCCCAAATTAACCCAAATTCACACCACAGAACCGTCCGAACCTCCTCTGCCCAACCCCCATAGCCACTTGTCTCGAATCTGCCCGGAACATTACAAATTCTAAATCCCAAATTCCGGCAGAACCCTAACTCAGAAATCTTGGGGATTTTGGACCGTAATTTCCCTAATCACGTGTTTTCTTTTGAAAACACACGATTAGGGATGTTACGTGTCAAGAATCCCGGAGGATTCAAACAACAATAGCTGGTCAGAGTTCGCCCCATAGTCAGTAAGCCTTCTTGTTCTTTTCTTTGCTGATTTTTGACTTGTTTGTTTAACTTTATTAGGGTTTGTTTTTTTCCTGTCATGATACNCATATGAAAAATATAAAAAAAAATAAATAAATACGCTTGACACTTGCATTTAGGATCTAATTTCATATTTTAGGATTATTTAGTAGTTACATTGTTTTTAGAACAAAATATAAAGAAAATAACAAAAATAGTCCGCTTTTGAATTTTTAATTGTTAATTGTTGAAATTGTCACGAAATAGATTTTAAACAATTTTAGGCATCAATTAGCTTAATTTCGGGAATAATTTAGGTTTCATTTTAATTTTGCATTTTTATAAAAAACAGAAAAATAAATACAAAACACAAATAAATAAAATAAAATAAACAACTAAAAGAAGAGGGATTTAAATTGGGCTAAATCTTGAATTAACCCACCCAGGCCCAATATTTTCCGCTCAATCCCAGCCCAAAACGCCGCCCATACCCGGTCTAAATCATTGAAACGACGTAGTATGATCAGGATACTACGTCGTTTTAGCTTCTGTTGGTTTAAACTCAATCCTGGCCATTCAATCTAATGCATCTAACGGCCAGGAACCCCTTTTTTTTTAAAATATAACTGTCCAAATATCCCACAAACCCTAAGACATATGTTGCCCTCCTCGTACTACTGCCCATCCCCAGCCGCCAGCATAACGCCACCTTTCCCCCACCGCGCCTCCACCGTTCCCTCGCCGTGCTCCGCCGTCGGAAATCGCCCACGGCGGCGGAGAATCTCCAAACTCCACCAAAATAACACCCCAGCTTCCCCTTTTCACCCTCTTTCCGAATATGCAAATGATCTCCTTCAAATCCCGGCCAAAAGCGTCAAATATCAGATCACAGATTCTCTGGCCAAGACCCAAAGTATGCTAAATAGTCCCAAGTTAACACCCTAGGTTCATTTGAGTCCCCTCTACCTAATTCCCCAAACCCCGTCCCTCGAATCAACGCTGAACCCTTCGAATAACGGTTTAAAGTTTTCCGGCCATGACATCAGTTGTCCCAAATTAACCCAAATTGACAGCACAGAACCGTTCGAACCTCCTCTACCCAACCCCCATAGCCACTTGTCTCGAATCTGCCCGGAACATTACAAATTCTAAATCCCAAATTCCGGCAGAACCCTAACTCAGAAATCTTGGGGATTTTGGACCGTAATTTCCCTAATCACGTGTTTTCTTTTGAAAACACACGATTAGAGATGTTACGTGTCAAGAATCCCGGAGGATTCAAAAAACAATAGCTGGTCAGAGTTCGTCCCATAGTCAGTCGAATGCTCAAAATTAGTAAGTTTTTGTTCGATTCTGTTTTTGATTCTGTTCAGTATGTGTTTCATCTTGCTCTTGTAATTGCTCTTAGCTTTAGTTTAATTTTGTTTGGTTGGTTTAATCCTGTCTTGCTAATTTTAGGTTTTAGTTTAATTTTTCGTTTTGAATCCGTCTTGCTAAATGTTTGGTTTCAGTTTATGGTTCATTGTTATAATCCTTAATTCTTTATTAGCCATCTTAGTCGATTCTGTTTAGGCTTTGTTGATTTTAATTTTTTGTTCTAATGTTTGATTTGAGTTAGTCTAGTCAGTTTAGTCTAGTTTAATCAGTAGTTATCATTGGTAATGCCTTAATTCAGTGTTTAGCATTAATTAGCATCGTTAGGTTTTAGTTTAGAATGGTCTGGTTTAGCTCAGTAATTCCAAGAGGGTTCAAAGGGTAGTTTAGGCATGGAAAAGGGTAGTTTCCTTAAGATTGGTAATTTTAGAACCAAGGTAAGGATAGAATAGGAATTGTAATTNACAAGAGACTAAATGAGTAAATAAAGAGGGACTAAAAGGCAACTGAAAATCTGGAAACATTTCAAAAAAAACTCTGCCTATAAAAGGCAGTGTATATTGCCTTGATTCACAAGTTTTGAACCTCCAAAAGCTTTCCCCCAAAAGTACTCTTCAGTTTTCCAGATTTGAAAGTAGAAATGCAAAAATTCGAAAGCCAAAAATAATAGAAATTTACAGAAAAAATCCAGAGAAAAAAAAATACTGTTTATTCAATCTCTTAGGTCAATTTCAAGTTTAGTGGTTGGTTTTCATTGTTTAACTTAATATCTTGTAGTTGAAGTTCAGAAATAGTCCTGTTTTGATTTCGAGTGGGTTTGGATTCCAAGCAAGTCAGTTTTGGGTCTATTTTGGTGCTATCATGTTCAATTTCTCAATTCCATTTGATACTTGGATCACTGGTCTATTCCTGGGTTGAATTTTCTGTGTTGTTGCTGTTGGAAACTCTCATTCGCTGCTGCTTGTACTGCTGTGTTGATCCTCTGATTTTTCTTTGCTGTGAATCCTCATTTGCTTATATTCTATCCTCCAGGTACACATTCTCAGCCTATATTGATGTAACTGCACTTGTTGGATATGGAATACAATTGAAGCTTGTTTGCTGCCCTGGAATTTCAATTTGACATCTTATTAAGTCTAGATAGCTCGATTACTATTTGATTGAATATTCATAGTTGTATTAATTGGACTGTATAGCTGGACAGCTGATGTTTAGAATCAGCTGTAGATCAATTTCTTAGTAGCTGAATACTGTGTATGAATTGTTAAAAATAGACGTGCATGATTATTATTTTAAGGGTTCGGATCATGAGCTGAATGCTTGATTGAGTTTGGTAGCTGTAGATGTACATTCAAAAATAATTTTTCTGTTTACTTCAGCGATTCAGGCAATGTCACGAAGTCCTTTGACTTAGTAATGTAGAAAGTTAATTCAAAAGTTGATTAGTCCATTTTGTGTAGTAAGTCAGTGTTTGCAGCCTGTTTGTCACCTAATGGATTTAATAATATAATCTGGGTATCAAATTGGAGCTCGAATGGTTAACGTTTCATTACTAGCATTTTGAGTAATTTGAAAAATTTCAGTGATTATTTGTCCAATTTGTATTGAAATATGGCATTTCAATGTCGTGGTTTGGGTTCGATACTGCCTTGGACGCCACAACTGCCTGGGCTGCCAGACCGCATATCTGGGCTAAATCTGGCCCAAGTTGCATGAATCTTTGCTATAATGGCATCGGACCCATGGCTGGTCGCCCGATTTCGACAAATTAAAGGCTAACATACATTTGGGCCTGCAGTCCAACCCATTTGTGTCCTTATGTATTGAACTGTCCTGGGCTAATAGACTGAAAAATCATAGAACTAAAGGGTGAAGCCTCTTTGAATGTTGTTAATGACAATTGATTGGTTAATTGATTAGGACTATTTCTTTTCTTGTTAGAGACAAATAAATAGAAAAATTCTAGTTTGCTTTAGGATTGGTCTTTTAATGATAAAAATGAGACGAGCCTCGTCGAGCCGAATACAAAATAGCGGGGCCCTCAATAAATGCTATAAAATGCTTAGAATTCGGGTGAACCGTTTAGCGAATTTCACGGTTTTCCCAAAAATAATAAAAGCGTAGTTGCTTTAGGCGCGTATTTTAATAATATTACCTTCCTTAATACGGGTGCACATTTATGTGACCCAAATCCAAATCTCAACGAAGTTGAATGTGTTGACAATCATGGGTGCATTGGTGCGACGTGGTTCAAGACGCATTTTCACGACGTTGCAAGTCTTATTAAAAATAACAATAAAAGCGGTCCACTAATAAAAGGCACATAAGTTAGAACATGTTTTTTTTAAAATCAGATAAGGGCAGGTACAACAGTTGAGCGACCGTGCTAGAACCACGGAACTCGGGAATGCCTAACACCTTCTCCCGGGTTAACAGAATTCCTTACTCGGATTTCTGGTTCGCGGACTGTTAACAGAGTCATAATTTCCTCGGATCGGGATTCAAACGGTGACTTGGGACACCATTAATCTCCCAAGTGGCGACTCTGAATATTAATACTAAATCCCATTCCGAGTGTCCTTTAATTGGAAAAACTCCTTTACGCCCTCACCGGTGTAGGTAAAAAGGAGGTGTAACAGCTCTGGCGACTCTGCTGGGGACAAGAACCCAGAACTTTGGTTCAGGGTTCAAAATTCGAGCTTAGATATATTGTTGTATTTGGCTTTATCTGATTTTTCTACATGTTTCATGCTAAATGTGCAAAATGTTGCTTTTTACCGCTTTGATATTATCTTGATTGTATATAAATTGTGCTGAAACCCTTCTCTTCTCACCTCCGGGGATGTGCTTACTGGTTGAGACTCCCTATTCTTTTAGTGTCAATACCCTGAAATAAGAAAGAGGCCGGACAAGTTACTAAGCCGGATGGCCTTTTGGTTCCCGGTACGTAGCCCCCTCCTCGACTCGAGTTGTCCGCTTGGGTACACAGTCTAGAACACATACCCAGGTTTTGAACCTAGAAGAACTTGACTTCATGCCGGATCCCTAGTAGGACGTTTATCTGCATTACACGCATATGACTTAGGGGACTCAACACAGAGGTTGGGTCCGTCTAGGACGGGTGTACCCGGAATAATGGACCATCCTGATACATCCTACTTGTGCATTTATCTGTTTGGACTCGCATGTTGACCAACTTTGAATATCTGAAAAAATTGTAAAACAAAAAAGAGAAAAGAGAAAATAGCAGTGTAGAGAGTTAATTACCTATATTAGAAAAACCAATGTCCAAGTAGTGCCGAAATTCTGCCGGATTTTCGAGAAAAATGAAAGGAAAAAAGAAAAAAGTATATTTGCCACTATATAAAAAAAAAAAGAATCCTGCTTTCAGAAATAGTGTATTTACCAACAAAAACAAAAAAAAAGAGTCTTGTTTTCAAAAATAGTTAGATTTATTTTGCCCGAACTACGCTGGTTTGATTCTCACCGGATGTGAGATACGTAGGCAACCCTCATCGGGTCCAACCTCCCCTTTTTCAAAAATAGCCAAAAATAGCCAAAGAATGCCAAATTTTTAATTTCATCACGAATAAGTCGGGTGCCGCCATCCTTGTTTAAAAGAAGCCGAATGTCCCCAAAAGGGCGCCGGAAGGATGTTTTTGCAAGAACAACCACCTTGAGTCATTTGTTAACGGTTAGCAGGCACAGCCTTAAAATCTTCTTTATGAAGTGCTGAAAGGCCGTATCCGCAATACCGGCTGTTTGTTTAAATTGGCAATTTGAACAGAGATTGTGCCATTTTCTCTTTTAGGTCAAAATAAGTGATTAAAGTCACCTTAATAAATGTGCAGGATGAGCACGACTCAAAATGAATTATTTTCAATCATGCATAAAATCCCTTTGGAGTTACGTCTGTAGTGGAACGATTTAGGCGGAGAAGGGCAAGATGCAATCAAGAAACATTTGAAAGGGCTTACAGGTTTGCTCGATATTGTGCCTCGCGGAGATATTATTAGAGCACTGGTTACATGCTGGGATCCAGCACATAATGTGTTCCATTTTTCGGACTTTGAGCTTACCCCGACATTAGAGGAAATAGCTGGCTACATTGGAAAGGATGAGGTTCCGTTGAGGCACAAATACTTGGTTGCCCCCAGAGTTGTAGCCGTGCACAGATTTCTAGACTCTTTGAAGATAGTCAGAACCGTCCATAACACAGATCTGGCAAGTGGCTTTTGTACTCTGAGCTTCATATATCATCGATATGGCCATATCGGGGGGTTTCAACAACCCAGAAACGTAAAGATATGTAGCAAAGGAAACCGCCAAAAAGTGGGAGGAGCATCGACGTTTCGCCTTCATGGTAGCTTTCCTGGGGCTTTTAGTATTTCCAAGGAAGGATGGGAACATTGACATAAAAATAGCTGGGGTCGTCAGCACATTAACTACTCAAGCCAAAAGTACACTTGCACCTATGATATTGGCCGACATCTTCCGTGCTCTTACAGCCTGCAAGGCCGGGGAAGCTTTCTTCGAGGGGTGCAGTCTATTGTTACAAATGTGGATGATCGAGCATCTGTGTCATCGCCCTCAGTTTTTGAGCTACGGGTCTCCAGAAAAAACATGCATAGAAGAGTTTTACACGAGGATTAAAGGGGTTGAATTGCCAGAAGGAGTCACGGGTTGGACAACATATTTTCGGTCCCTCACTGCTAGCCAAATAGAGTGGACACTGGGATGGTTACCCGTTGATGAAATCGTATACATGCCAGCAGCCCGACCACATTTCCTTCTGATGGGGCTTAGAAGCATTCAGCCTTACGCACCGTATCGAGTGTTGAGGCAGCTGGGGAGATGCCAGATAGTACCTAAGGATGATGACTCAGTTTGCAAGTGGTTGAGATGGCCCTGATGGCCATTTTCCTGAAGCAATG
>NW_017672965.1:0-4363 GCF_001879085.1 Nicotiana attenuata
CCGGAAAGGAAAAGACGCCGGTTGATAACCGGCAAGGGGATAGCCGCAGAAGACGAGGGGGCGAGCTAGCCCCGTCGTGAGTCCAGGCCAGTTTTTATGGCAGATGTCATCCGTTCCGGGAGGTCGGCTCCCCAAGAGGGGGGCGCTTCTCAACGCTAGCCCAACAGGCATTCCGAAGAGCGGCTCGTCCTCTGCCGTTGGAGAAGCGGGCGTTGATATCGAGAGGGTGGGCCCTGAAGCCACCCAGGCGGATGCAGATGTGTTAACGTGGGGTTCGGCCCATGTGGGGATGACGGCAGGTAGATCCAACCACCGAATTCTGATCCCAGGAGGGTATAACCTGTTGCAACACAGCGAGTAGGCCGCAGCGGATATGACCCTGCTATGTGCGGCCGCTGAGCGTGAAATGTTAAAAGGGGTTAGCGACGGGGAACTATCCCGGAGGGTTGCCGGCGCCGCCTTACAGGTATTTTTCGATTTTCTTCCTGCACCGTAAAGTAAATTTTGATGCATACTAACTTGCCTTTCCTCTTTTTCCTCTTCTTTAGACTCTCATCTTGGAGATAGAGAGGGGGCGGCGAGCGCAAAGGAAGGCAGCCACCTTTAACAAGGTGGTAAAGAAATATCGGCAGTGCCGCGTCAAGCATCAGGCGCTGGCGAACCTACTCAAGCAGGACCCGGAATTTCGGGTTTTCCGTGAGGGTTTGGAGCAGTCTGAGGCCTACCTGAAACGGAGGGTGGCCTAGCTGGAGCAGATCGACGAGCAGCTGATGACCGCCCTGGCTCGGAACATTGAGCTGGAGACTCTTCTCCAGTCTAAGGAAGAAGAGTTGGAGGTTGGCCGTGGGGTAGCGGCGGAAGCTGCTGATTTGCGGATCAAGGTTGCCGCTATGACTACCGAACTCGATGCCTAGGCGGCTGAGATTGAAGTCCTTAAGCGGACTGCTGCACCAAGGCCTGATGAGGATGCGCATCGTGAGGCACATGATATGTGGGTGTACGCCAAGGCCAGATTGGTCGTATTCGAGGAGTTCTTAGCTGCGGGTCGAGCTACTGAGGCGGAGGTTCAGGAGCAACGACGCATAGCCCGTGTCGCCCGTGAAACTTGTGGGTATAGTTCTGATTCCCCAGACCGGGCGGGTTATAACTCCGAAGACGTCAACCGTCTAGAATCCGGCTCCTTGATCTCTGCGGCCTATCAGGCCGAGGACGGCGGCGGACGAGATGGCGGTCCGACGGGGGGTGGTGAACAGAATGGCGAAGCCTCTTAGGACTTGTATTCATTTTGTTTTGCTATTTTTGGAGACGTAAATGGGTCCTTTTGTACATGTATTTTTGGATGATAATGGAAGTTATACTTTTGCTGTTATTCTTTTCTCTTGGTACCTTTTATTTTCGGCCTTAGTATTGTTGATGGCCTTAACCGTGTGTGCAACTTCGACTATCGTCGAGTTACCCGCTGTCATAGTCGAGCTGGGTCGACTTATCGGCGTCGATGGCCTTAGCCATTATACCGTTGATGGCCTTAGCCATATGCGTAACTTCGACTGTCATCGAGTTATTTGTTGTCGTAGTCGAGCTGAGTCGACTTATCGACGTCGATGGCCTTAGCCATTATACCGTTAATGGCCTTAGCCATGTGCGTAACTTCGACGGTCGTCGAGTTATTTGCCGTCATAGTCGAGCTGGGTCGACTTATCGACGTTGATGGCCTTAGCCGTTATACCGTTGATGGCCTTAGCCATGTGCGTAACTTCGACTGTCGTCGAGTTATTTGCCGTCGTAGTCGAGCTGAGTCGACTTATCAACGTCGATGGCCTTAGCCATTATACCGTTGATGGCCTTAGCCATGTGCGTAACTTCGACTGTCGTCGAGTTATTTGCCGTCATGGTCGAGCTGGGTCGACTTATCGGCGTCGATGGCTTTCGCCATAATATCATTTATGGCCTTAGCCTTTTACACGTTGAGATGGCCGTAGCCGTTCATACATTGGAGATGGCCGTAGCCGTTCATACATTGGAGATGGCCGTAGTCGTTCATACATTGGAGACGGCCGTAGCCGTTCATACATTGGAGACGGTCGTAGCCGTTCATACATTGGAGATGGCCGTAGCCGTTCATACATTGGAGATCACGCTAGTCCAGTCCCTTTGTCATGCCAGTCGGGAGGACGTATGGAATGGCTGGTATGATAAACTTGTTTCTCAAATATCTCCAGGTGTCCCCTCTGTCGCCTCGTTAAAAACCTCCCCGAGAAAACCCAATTGGGACAAAACCCGGGTAAGGGTAAAAGAGTGCGACTCGGGAAACGCCTTTAAGAAATGGAAATACTTGAGGTGGGTGACGTTCCAATTGTTTTGGAGCATTTTTCCTTCCATTGTTTCTAATTGAAATGCTCATTTACTTGCTGCCGCTGTGATTTTGTAGGGTCCGTCCCAGTTGTTGCCCAGTTTTCCTTCGGTTGGGTCCTTCCATGCCAATGTTTTGGCTTTGAGGACGTAGTCCCCCACTTTGAGTGGTCTTATTTTGGCTCTCTTGTTGTAGTATCTTTCGACTTGTTGTTTCTGAGCCACCATTCTTATCTGGGCCATTTCTCTTCTTTCCTCGGCCTCGTCGAGGTCTTGAAGTCTGTTTACGTCGTTCTCAGCTCTGCTGGTGTGTGAATACCTTAAGCTTGGTTCGCCGACTTCGACCGGTATGACCGCGTCGGTTCCGTAGACCAGTGAGTACGGCGTTTCCCCTGTAGAGGATTTGGGCGTGGTTCGGTGTGCCCATAACACTTTCGGTAGTAGCTCGGGCCATAGCCCTTTGGCTTCCTCGAGTTTCTTCTTTAGTATGTTCAGTATTGTTTTATTGGAAGACTCTGCTTGGCCGTTGGCGGCGGGGTGATATGGCGTGGATAGTATCCGCTTGATATGCCATTTGTCGAAGAATTCTGTTGTCTTCTGGCCGATGAATTGCCGTCCGTTGTCGCAGCTGATTTCCTTGGGTATGCCGAACCGGCAGATGTTATTCTTCCATATGAAGGCGATGACTTCTTGTTCGCGTATTTGGGCGTACGCTCCTTCTTCCACCCACTTGAAAAAATAGTCAGTTAAAACTAACAGAAATCGTACCTTTCCTCGTCCCGCTGGTAGGGGACCGACTATGTCCATTCCCCATTTGATGAAGGGCCATAGGGAAGTGACCGAGTGAAGTGGTTCTCTTGGTTGGTGTATCATGGGGGCATACTTCTGGCATTGTTCGCATCGGCGAACATATTCCGCTGCGTCTTTCTTCATAGTGGGCCAATAATAGCCAGCTCGTATTATGCAGCGCACGAGGGCGCGGTTACCTGTATGGGCGCCGCAATGACCTTCGTGTACTTCTTCGAGCACTGGTCGCGTTTGTTGCGGCCCTAGACATTTGGCTAGGGGTCCGCCAAACGTCTTTTTGTAGAGCTCTTGGTTTATCAGGCAATACCGGGCGGCCTGTACGCAGAGCTTCTTGGCTTCTTTTTTGTCGAGTGGGACTGTTCCATCCTGTAGATAGGATACAAACTGGTTGCGCCAGTCCCAAGTCAAGTATAAAGAGAGTACCTCAGTGTGATCAATGGCTGAATGGAGGAGGGTGACCACGCTTTCTTTGTTGAAGTTCTTAGTGGCTGCGACCAGTTTCGCTAGGCTGTCTGCTTCAACGTTCCATGCTCTCGGAACTTGTTCGAGGCGGCACTCGTCGAACTCGGTTATTAACCTGTGAATTTTTGACCGGTACTTTTGGAACCTCTGCTCCTTGATTTGGTAAGTCCCGGTGACCTGGTTCACCACGAGTTGAGAGTCGCAATGGAGAACGAGTCGTCGAGCTCCATACTTGATGGCTAGTTTCAAACCTGCAATAACAGCCTCGTACTCGGCTTCGTTGTTAGTCATCTCGGGGCATCGTATGGACTGGCGAATTGTTTCGCCCGTGGGGACCTCGAGAACGAGTCCCAGTCCAGATCCCGAGGCGTTAGCGGCGCCATCAGTGTAAAAAGTCCATAGGTCGGCGTTGGAGGGGGCACGGCGTGCCTCTAGTTCCGCCTCTGGTAGTATCTCTGCGCTGAAATCGGCTATGAAGTCGGCAAGTACTTGCGACTTGATGGCATTTCTGGGATGATATGAGATATCGTGCTCACTGAGCTCTATGGCCCATCTGGCGAGTCTGTTTGATAACTCAGACTTGTGTAGGATACTTCTCAAGGGGAAGGTTGTCACTACTTTTATGGGGTGGCATTGGAAATAGGGTCGGAGCTTCCGTGAAGCTACGACCAATGCCAAAGCTAATTTTTCAAGGTGTGGATACCGTGTTTCGGCGTCCACTAAGGTTTTGCTAATATAGTAAATA